>NW_024544896.1:0-196279 GCF_018167655.1 Microtus oregoni | reverse complement strand
GTAATTGTTCAGGAACTGAGTACGTGTGAGTGTAGCTGTTAGGTCCTTGGTTCCCAGGGGAGGAGAGGAAGCACTTATGGCACAGAGGCTGAGAGGATTCAGAATTGTCAAAAATGGCTTCAGGATTGTCTTAAAGTCTTACATTGTAAATAGTGGGTCATGGTGGTGCAAACCTAAATGTGCGGAGGCTGGGACAGAAGGATCACTTCAAGTTCCTGGCCAGCCTGGTTTACACAGAAAATTCAGACAAGTCGGGGCCACATAGAAAGATCCTTTTTCAATACAGAGCATGAATTAAATGCTTATGGGATCCAATTTCCATCACTCCGGTTTTGAAAACTAGATTTGAGTAAAAACTTTGATAAAGACCCCATGCAGGGATGTGCATGGCAAGGGTCCAAAGGGGGAAACAATATTGATCATACCAGAGCCTCAAACAGAATAAAATTAACAGAAAGCAAAGACAGGAGTCACCTTGGGGTTGGGAGAATGTTGGGGAAGTAGTGAGAGGCTAATCCACACACGCCAACATACCTTCACTATGGTTGAATTGGTAGATTTAATATGGTCAGACCGTTGCCTTTTGGTCTGGCTGAAAGCACCATCCCTGGCTGTTATGTAACCATTCTCAAAATTGGAACATCCCCTCTTAGAGAGAAGGGTTGGCTCACAGGTCTCAGAAACTATATGAGGCTTGGTCAGCTTCTGAAACTTAGAAGATTCACAGCCCTCCTTCTGTCCTGGTTAGCTGCATCTTGCTTTATTAACTTGACCTGCATATTGTTTTGCTTGTTAGCTTGACACAGCCAGAGTTATCTGGGAAGAGGAATCTCAACTGAGACCATGCCTCCCTCAGATTGGCATATAGGCAAGTCTATAAGTGATTTTCTTGGTTAATAATTGGTGAAGGAGTGCCCAGGCCACTGGGGTAATGCTCCAGCTAGGCAGGTGGTTGCAGGTTGTATAAGAAAGCAAGCTGAGGAAGCCATAGGCATCATGGTCTGTACTTCAATTCTGCCCGGTTCCTGCCTTCAGTTTCTGCCCCGACTGTAAGGTAGAAGGTGAAATAAACCCTTTCCTCTCCAAGTTGCTTTTTGTCGTGTGTTTGTTTTTATCCCGGCAATAGAAAAGCAAACTGAGACACCTTCTGAAAGTTAGATGAGGGGCTAACAACGACTAGGAAGAGGAGACTTCCGTGGCAGCCAATGGTTCGGGGAGCTCTGGGAACACCGCTTTTGGAGTGGTCACGCACACTGGGTAGGCTTCTCGGTGTTGCATCTACCTTTGAGTCACTTGTGCTCTGGAAGCAAGCCCCCACCCACACTCACGCAAGCCACTTTCTTTGGTCTGTCATTAGTGCGGGGTGAATAGACATCTGTTAATGTCCCCCCGGGAAAGGTCATATGCTATCAGGTCTGTAACTATTAACATTCGACCTGTAAACATCTCTTAAGCTACTTTAGCCACCAGGATACCTGGGCAGAAGGATTGAGTGCAGAAACAACTGGACAGTAAGGCAGGAGGAACTCTGCAACTACATTTTGTGAATGGCTTCAGCCATGCTCAAGTAAGAACACAGCAGAAACAGGAAGGTTCTATTGGTAACTGATTTTTAAATATTTATTTATTTATTATGTATACAATATTCTGTCTGCATGTATGCCTGCAGGCCAGAAGAGGGCACCAGACCTCATTACAGATGGTTGTGAGCCACCATGTGGTAGCTGGGAATTGAACTCAGGACCTTTGGTAATGCTCTTAACCGCTGAGCCATCTCTCCAGCCCCTTGGTAACTGATTTTAGCAACTATGTATACTCTAAAGACTAAGATTCTCAAGTTGATGTTTCATTGGCACACACAATAATATAGATCATTAAATGTCTGCTCAGGAAAACAGTACCGAGCAGAGTTTGGGTCATGGCTGTCAACTGCATCAACATTTGGAAAAGCAACTGAGATGCAGAGATACTATAAGCCCTTCCCACTGGAAATACACAGGCAAGATAGGACATGTAAATGAGTCAAGAAGGCATTTCTACAGAGTCCAAACTGATAATCAGGGAGCCTGCATAAGTCTGCATATATGTTGTGGTTGTGAACCTTGGTTTCCTTGTGGGACTCCTAACAGTGAGAGCAGGGCTGTCTGACTCTTGCCTGCTTTGGGGACTCTTTTCCTCCTACTGGGTTGCCTTGTCCAGCCTTAATATGAGGAGAGGCACCTAGTCTTATTGCAACTTGATATGCCATGTTTGGTTGATAGCCCTGGGAGGCCTGTCGTTTTCTGAAGGGAAACGGAGAGGTGGTTCAGAGGAGAGGGGAAGTAACAGGGAAGAGAGGCAGGAGAGGAAACTGTGTTGGGGTGTAATACATGAGACATGGCATTCCTTCAGTTTTCAGTAGCAGGCATGCATTCCCATTCATGTTCTTAAAGGGACCAGAGGAGGTCCCGAAAGCCCAGCCAGCCCTGTTCCCTGGCCATCACAGCACTCTGTGAAGACTGCATGCCCCAGGTCATCCAAACCAGAGTACAGGAACTTCAGGATAGCAAGGTGCTCAGAAAGTTCCAGGCAAGACTAACTAACTGCACTAGCCTAGAAGTGGCTACAGAGAACATAACTCTCCAGGCTGAGTCTCTTGCCTCCCCAGTCAAGTCAAAGCCATGAAAACAGGAAACATACCACTTCTATTATCAAATAAGCCCAATTTTCATAAGCCAAATCCACTGCCCGTGATGGCTCAGAATGCCAAGGAAGGAAGGGATGAGGTAAAGAACTCATGTTAAGCGAGTTCTCTTTGACATAGGAACGGGCAACAACCGCTGTGAGGTCACTAGCATTTCTGCATGGAGCGGTACCTGAAACTGACATCTACCGACCCATGACTCTGCTAGGAAGTGTTTTTGGGAGGAGCATCCAGCTCACAGATGCTCTCAACCCTTTGTTCCAGTTATAAGAAAGTTAACAGAGAGATGGCTCAGCGGTTAAGAGCACTGGCTGTTCTTCCAGAAGACAGGGGTCCAATTCCCACAATTCCCAGCACTCACACAACAGCTCTTCTGTAAGTCCTGTCCCAGGGAATCCGACATCTCCTGGCCTCTGAGGTTACTGGGAAAGTAAATGGTACATAGACATACATGGAGTAAAACTCCCATACACGAAAGGAAGGAAGAACGTTAACCACCTCATTTGCAGAGAGACAGACACTCTATGCCTGGCTTGGCTGCTAGTGTGCCAAGGCTCCGTCTCCATCTGAGCAGACATCCATAGGAAGACCTGCTGTTCATGATGCTACCACACGGTGGCAGTGTCGAGAACCCTCCCACCTGCTGCATCTGGGCCGGCGCTCCCCCATCTTTCAAGTGACTTTAAGAATGAGTCACAGTCCTAAGTCCTGATTAGATGAAGGTTCACACCACATACCCCTTAAGGGGCATTATCCCAGTTCACCATAATAGCCATGCCACAGGGTTTTAAGCAAGTAACCTCCATCTCAAAGTCAGACAGCTTTACACTCTGGAAAACAAGCACCAATCCGTGAAGCTGTGCAGAGAAAGCTCTCTCTCCCTGCCAGCTTTGGTGGCCAGCTGTTTGCCAGGGAACGGGGTGGAACTAGGTTCCCTTGGCCATTTTACCCAAAGCCTTAAGTTATTTCTCTGAAGCCTGGCCAATGAGGAGCAACAGTAGCCAAACAAGAGGACAATACTCTCCCAAGAAACAGCTAAAGCTCTCTGCATTAGCTGCCTTTTCTCCGTAAAAATCTCCCACTTCCATACATTATTGAAACGTCTCTTTGCTTATTCCTAATGTGGATGTTTTTTCACCTAATAACTGTTTAGGGAATAATGTCTATAGCCAACTGTGATTTCTAGAAAGTATTTCCAGGTGGCCCAGAGTATGTAAAAACATAAGGGACAGGACTAACTCCCGGAAGCTCAGGGGGCAAGGCACACGGGGAGACTGCCAGGGCTCCATACCTTGGTTCTAGCGCTGTGACACAGGTGGTTAGGTTTGGCTGTCTCTGGCTTTTCAGGACCTGGTGTTCTAAAGCCCTAGATTGTTTTTAAAAACAGAAAGCAGCATTCCCTAGGAGGTGTGCCTGTGCCCACCGTCACCATGACTTGCCCTGTGCCATGCAGGCCTGGTACAGCAACTCTGCAGACATCCAAAGGGCTTAGGACTATAGATCTGGAGGTATTAGTGGTCAGGGGCCTTCCTTGGTACTGTGGCTTAGATATGGTAGGTAGGATGTCAACACTGGGGAAATGCAGTGGGAAGAGAAGGTACCATGGTCATTCTCCAGCCATCTGGGGGGATATTTTCATCTCCATATGGTACAGAGGAGGAAAGAAGCTGAAAGGGTAGGCGATTTGCCAAGGGTCAAACATCAATGCACTGGGCATTCCATCATCTGATCTCAGGATGTCACAAAAGAAACAAAACCTCATAAAGACTTGGATCCATTCCCGCCATCTCCCCTAGAACAGACAGAGCTAGCAGCAATGCTACCGACCTCCTTACTCCCCTGGGGTGAGAACATCCTCTTAGGTAACAAAAGGCCACTGCTACCTACTCTCTGGGAGTTCCTAGACTCTCTCATTCCTCTTCAAGAGGCTCACACCTCGCATCTGGTCAATGGCCTGAACACAGCATCTCGTTCACATAGTTGTTAGAATATGCTCTGTGAATTGGACTCTGTTCCAGAGGTGTTGTATGGTCTCAGCACAGGATACTGTCTCCATCAGCTGCATGCCCGGAGGCTGACTTTGTCTCCCATTATCCCCCCACATCTATGGCCAATACTTCTGCAAACCCTACAGCTAACACCATGTTCCACATCACTCAGCCAGCTGCCCTCACCTCATATTACACATCAGAAGCTACCTCATTCCAGCCTGGGAAATATGCTAAACTACAGGGAGCCCGAAGGGTCTCCAAGGCAGAGCCTTCAATGAGAGGCCCCGGCAGCAACACTCACAACAGCAGGCCTAGGCAAACACCACTGGAAACTAACTTTATGAGCTTATGGGATAAAAAGCGTAATGTGAAGTTTCATCAGTGTCTAAAGATGAGGATAGCCAACCATCTAACCATGCAGGGATATCTATGGGTTATAAGCAGTAAGCTCTGCATAGAACGTATGGAAAGGAAGAGATGGAGACTCCTTTGGGTTCCTCACTCCGTCTGTAGAGTCTGAAATACAAAGCCATGTAGATGGGAAGTGGGAATAGCAGCTGTTCCGTTCCTAGTGGAAGGAATCGCATCTCTGGACCTGGCATGCTAGCAGATATTACATTCCCTGCATTTGGCATCAACAAGACTCAAGGAACACAGTGAAGCCCCTGGGATGATCCCTGAAATGCAGCCAGCCTCATTCTCCAGGCCCAGCTCATCAGTCAACAGTGATAGCCCAGGCCAAGGTAAGGATTGTCTTTCCCTCCCTCCAGACCAGTTGCTCTCACGTCCCCAGTGGTCTGCACACGGGTGTGGAAAGCAGACCTTCCAAGTGTCTGCACCCCAGATTTTAGCAAACATGAAACAGCAGCCCTGTGAACAGGAAGCACCCCATCCTTTGCCCTGATGAACAGATCACACCCTCGAGAGCATCCAGGATGCCAAAGAGGGGTAACAGAAGCAGAGAAGCCATGTTGGGGTTACACTCTCTTCCTTTATTTGACCTCATATTTATTCATGAGACTGGAGAAGAAAAACCAAAGCGTGCAGTGAAGCCACAGACACATATACAAAGGAGGTATTTGGCAGTGGTGTCTACTGGCCACAAGTCTGCCAGGAAGCCTCTCTAGAGGGCTCTGGAAGGCTCAGCAGGCGCCCTGGATTCTTTGTTTCAATCATAGAAACGTCATGACAGTTCCTTTCTTTCCAATCTGCCAGGCCTCCAAGGGGATGAAGCGGATACATATCCTTCAGGAAGCAGAAAAAAAAAAAAAAGTCAACTCCTTGGCAAACTCCTCATCTGCCAATGTCCCTGGCAGACATGCCAAGGTAAGAGCTCAGGCCAGCCCACATCAGCCTATAGGGTATTTTACCAGTCTGCCCACCCCAGCTAATGGCCCTTGCAACGAGACAGTCAGGTGCACGATGATGGCTGTACATAGGCCCAGGACAGACATAAATGTACTTTGGTAATTTTATTCTGTACACAGTTGCATATGTCAGGCTGTATAAGGGCTGAGAGGGACAGTCCTCCTCCTAACTTCAGATTCCTCTGGGCATGCTCAGGGCACAGTTATTTTGTTTTTAACCAAAATCCAGCTCAAAGCCAGGCAAAGGTCAACCCTGAGTCAAATCTGTGGAATTTGATTCATCAGAGATTTTTTAAAAAGTGTCTAGTGATTGCCTGGCACCAGGGGGCGCTGTGCTTAGGGCTGACACTGTAAAGTTGGTCTAATGCAATTATCTACCTCATGAAGATGCCAAATCTGTACAGAAGCACTTAAGGGTCAAATGAGGTAATGGGTGTAGCAATCCTGGTATGTGCCGAGCTCAAGAGTGTTACAGTTAAAAAAGCATTTAACTGTCTCTAGGACTGAAGGATGGAGTTTAAGCAGCCACCTCAAGCAGTCATTACCACTTTCCTGAGCCAAAAAGGACTCCATTCTGGAAGGTTCTTTCAAAAATTTCCCCATAGTGCCTCACAGACATGGACTAGGCTCAGGAATATGAGACCCTAACCCTGCTTCAGAGTATAAGGTGTTTTCGTTGTTGTTGTTTGGGGTTTTTTGGTTGGTTGGTTTTAGATTTTGTTTTTGAGAGAAGGAAAGGGGACACCTTCTTGTCAGAGAGGGAAGTCACTCAGCCTGACCCACTGCTTTTATGGAAGAGAAGGCTACAAATTGGAGGTGGTTCAAGTCCAGATTTATCTGGGATCTCTTAGCTGTGGTAGCCCTCAAATCAAGGTGTTTACAGCTACCTGGGCAAGGGTCTTGCTACCCGGTGACTCTCCTCGAACCTTATCTTACCTAGTCCAAAGTTCTTTGCCTCAGGACATAACCAGATTCCCTCTGGAAAGGTTCTCCCTGAAGACCAGACACCCTAGTTCAGAGACAGGGCAGAGGCCACAGTGGTTCTCAGGGTACCTGACCACATTCTCAGTACACACACAGAAACACAGGGGTTTCCCATGCCATCCTTACTCGGGGCTAACAGGGATGGCTGCAGGTCTTCGAAGGAATCAAAATCTTACAACTATTCTAAACACAGGCCCACCGTTCCAGGGCCTAAGGAGCAGATGCATCTCCTCACACTAGGTCCTGGAGTGCTTTCTGGAACCAGCAGATAATGTCCCCCACCCCAACCGCATTCAGCGGGGAGTCAGGATCACTGCTTTGGCGGCTCAGCAGTCCCAGCTAAGTTCCCTCACTTGCCCTACACATACCGGTCCTGGTCCAGGGCCAGCTCCTTGGTGAGGAACTCGAAGAAGCGGGAGCTGTGGCTGCGGTTCTGCTCTGCCGTGCCCACAACGCCGATGGAAGAGACCAGAAGCTGGACGCAGGGCTCTGTGGATCCGTTCATCAATAAGGTCATGCCAGGCCGTAACGTCACACTCACGCGCTGCAAGGAGCATAAAAGTTAAAGTCCTAAAGCGTAGGCAGGCCGGGCTGGCGTCCGGGAACCGGCAAGCCAAAGTCTTAAGGTGGGGGGGTCTGAGGGATGAGGGTTTGGGGCACTGGTCTAGGAACCCTGGAAGTCAGAGACGTCAGGGTCACGCCTAGGAGGGGCAACCAGGAAGGGACCTGGGAAGGGAGGATGGGACACGCAAGGTCAGAGGTTAGCAGGCAGGTGGGGTCTCTGGTGATAAGAGTAAGGGTCATTGGGAGGTCTGGCCCCTAGCCCACAACTTCCGCTCGCCCAGGGCTCCCCGACCCTAGCTCACGTCTTCGGGTTTGTCCAGGATGGCGGCGGTGGCCGAACACAGTCGCTTCTCTAGCCCTGCAGGTATGCGGCTAGCTGGCAAGTTCGTTTCCAACTCAATGAATGGCATGTTGGGGGGCGAGAGGGATCGCAAAGCCGCAACTGCGCAGAGAGAGCCGCCGTAGCCAGCAGAGGTTCCAGAAAAGGGGAGCGGGGCGGGGCGTTGAGAGGAGGCTCAGCTAAGCTTCTCATTGGCCAGGCAGCATCGGCAGTTCTGGATTGGCTACCCGGACTACTCCTCTTCTGCAATCACGTGTGCCGGCTCCAACTTACCTAACTCCTAGCTTTAGAGCCTTTGGCCCTCCCAGTCAGCAGTGGGCTCTGTTTCCCTCTAAGTGTCCCAGGGAAACGCCCACAACGTTCTGTAGACTTCACAGCGCCAGGCTGGCTTAAAGTTTCTTGAATGATTATGATTATGATTATTTCAAATTCAATATAGGAATTACACTTCTTTTGAACAGTCTTGAGACCAGGTATCACCTGTGAGTGAGATGCGCTTGGGCAAGACCCTAGGACAAGGGCATCTCCAGTTGGACCTTAAACTACCTGGGTTTGTAGCCTCTTCTGTGAGTGATGAGAGGGTAGCAGAACCATTTAAAACAAGGCAATCTGGCCGGGTAGTGGTGGTATACGCCTTTAATCCCAACATTCTCAGGAGGCAGAGGCAGGTGGCACTCTTGAGTTCAAGGCCAGTCTGGTCTGTGGACCGAGTTTCAGAGAAACCCTGTCTTGAACCCCCGCCCCCGCAAAAAAAAAAAACCCCACATAAACACACACACACACACACACACAAGCAATCTAGGTGTACATACTAAAGGAAATGTAAGCAAATAGGTTGAGAGACTCGACCATCACTCTTGTTGTTCTATTAGCAATTTATTTATTAGGTAATGCACAGACCGGAGGTCCTACAGCACAAGATTAAGTAGCCTGACAATTTGGAGTTAGAGACACTCAGAAGACAGCAGTCAGGGTAAGGAGACTTGGAACAAGCAGGATTGCTTGCCAGAATTTGGAAAGTCAGGACACTGTCAGAAACTTCCACCCTGCAAAGAACTTCATGAACCAACCCTATACCCTATTTATGGCAGGCAGCATCACCCCAGAGGGAGAAGGACCCAGAGGACAAAGGCCTTCTGATCTGTGACAAGTGCTCAAGCCAGGGGTCATAGATCCTGCCTGCCAAAACAGAGGAAGGGAAGCACTGGGAACGAGGAGCCCAAAGGGGCTATGGGAAGGGCTTGGGGTGGGGAGCAACAGGAGAGCAGAAGAGGGGCCTGAAGTGAATGCAGCCAGAAAGGTGTGACTTGGAGGGTGGGCCAAGCTTACAGTTCAATGGTTTGTAAAGTTTCAAAGCAAGTGTTTCCCCAGGGCTTTTCCTGCAGATCTCTCCAGAGGTCAGGTAAAAGCTGGTGTCACAGCACAAGCAGGGTGGGGGATACAGAGGAACGCTGACGATGCCTAAAGGAAATTATGGACCAGAGACTCCACGTCCTAGTGACAGCCACGGGGACAATCTGCCTCATCTCTTCATTTGCACAGCCCAGAGTTTCCCCTTGATGGCACCACAGGTTTGGGCCACTCCCTCAATATAACAAACACTGCACCGAGAGCTTCAGTTTCTCCTTCAAGTCAGGGTCCATCAAAGGAGGCATGTCCTTGGCCTTCAGGACAACTGCATGGGCCTCCTGGAAGAGGTTTTCCCCCACGGCAGCTTCTACACGCTGACGCCAGGCATCCAGTTTGGGTCTGCTCTCGAAGATTTTACAGCCAGCACTGACAGGCTGTGGAGAGAAGTCAAGTAGAGGAGGGGCTAAGTTCCACCATCTACAAAGGCAGCATGGCCTATTTCAGGATTCCCCTCCCGCCTGCCCCGCCCTCCCCCCCATCTTCCCTCCTCCACCATGTGTGATGTGCCTCTCAATGCCTCCATCGGAAGAAGTTATAAGGATTTACTTGGTAATGGTAAGAAACGTGATGGTCAAAAGCTCAATCATAAATCAGGCATTTTATGCCATCCCCTCCCAAGGCTTAGGAAGGAAATACTGGGGAAGAAGTGGAAAGAATAGAAGAGAGCAGAAAAGGAAGAGGAGTCCTGGGGAACACTGACTTCTGGGAATGGAATGGTATAGCATTTGCATATTATTGGACCCACTAGCATCCTGTCCGGGAGGGACAAAGGACACTTGGGGTCTCACCCCTCTCTGAGGATAATAGTTGTCAAGAGAGGACATTTTCTTCTGTGGCCACTGGCAAGGCGCCCATGCTTTTGTAAACAAATGCTCACCCATCCTCCAGTAAACAGCCTTGATGAAACTCGTTGAAACAAACAGACAGACACACACACACATACAACATGATAGTAAAATGGAGACTTATCCAGGGCCCCACAGCCAGAAGTCAGCATGAGCAAGGGCTCCCCCCCCCCGGCCTCTCCGTCGTCCAGCAGATAGCCCCAGTCCACAGCACTCACGTGCATCAGCTCTGTGATGGCCATCAGGTCAGCCACGGAGATATGGGATCCCGTAAGGAAGGCCTGGTCCCGCAGGAACTTGTCCTCCAGCATCTGCAGGCACCTGTCCAGTTCAGCCAAAGTGGATGCCAACATCTCTGGGGGCACCGGCTCCCCCAGGAACTTAGGGAACATCATCTGGTGGACCAGCAAAAAGAAACATTTGGCTCTGCCCAACACTCATCTTTTGTCTTGCTCTTACCCTTTTCCTGCAGCAAGTCATTCCTGGCTCTCAGGACCAAGACCTCAACACAAAGCCCTCCACAGTGTAGCAGCTGCTGCCATCCTGTCCCTACTCCAGATCCCCTTTTATTCAAGTGGGACTTCTCAAGAGAGACAAGGTAGTTGATACACTGTGGAGGGAGTTTACTGGGCTAACACCAGTACTCAGGAGTGCCTCTAGCATTAACCTATGACATTTCGTGATGGAATGCTAAGATCCCTAAGTTGAAAAGCTTAAACATAACATTTAATTGAAAGTGTATTTGTTTGGGGTCTGGAGAGATGGCTCAGCTGTTAAGAGCAGTGACTGCTCTTCCAGAGGTCCTGAGTTCAATTCCCAGCAACCGCAAGGTGGCTCACAACCATCTGCAATGAGATCTGGCGCCCTCTTCTGGCCTGCATGCATTTATGCAGACATAGCACTGTGTACGTAATAAATAAATATTAGAAAAAATTGCTTTAAAAAAAAAGAAAATGTATTTGTTTTATCTATTTCTTTTGAGTGCATGCACACAAGCTCTCACACACGCAAGTGCATGCCTCTCTCACCACACGTGCTTGCGGGGGTCAGGAGGCAACTTGCAGGAACCGGTTCTTTCCTTCTACCATGCGGGTCACAGGGATTGGACTCGGGTTGTCAGGCTTGCCTGATACCCACTGCCTTTACACCCACTGAGACATACCACTGGCCCAAGAACTTTCACTTCAACCGGGAACACCATCTCTGATGCGGCCTGAGAGGGGACCCTGCCCTTTGTCCTGTGGCTCACCTTCTGCCACATGGCCCTGGTGCAACTACTCCGGAGGGCTGTGTGCTGCCACGACAGGTACTCATCTACACGGGCTCGAGCCTGAAGGTCCTGAGGGTACCAGTGGTCAGGGGCCTTGTACTTCCTACTCAGATAGAGCAAGATGGCCACACTGGAGGAAAGCAGAGGGGAAGAGAACACGCCCTGGTCATTAAGTCACCTTGGTCCATAGCCAGAGTGTCTTGTGCCTGAATTTCCAAGTGCCTTCTTAGCCAGCCTGGGAACCCTTTCAAACACAAGAGGGATGGGAATTCTCTGCTCAGGTTCTCCTGCCCACGGGAAAGGTTCAAGCCTTTCCCTATCTCCCAGTGCACCCCCCAACTCCTTCACCCCAGCAGTGCCAGCCTTAGCCCTTCAGCCTGTACCCCTGCATGGTCCTTCTGGCAAGAGCACACCTCCCACATACCTGCACACCCACACTGGAAGTTCCCACCTCTGCAGCAGGCTGCCCTCCTAACCCCTCACTTGCAATCACACCCCCAACCTGTGTCTCCTCCATCTGTTAAGTCATTGCCACGCCTCCCTCCAAAATAAGATTCCATGCGGGCCCAGATTATGTTCTGCTCAAGCTCCAGGGACAGACAGTGACCTGGTGCTGCTGGGTGCTTGGCAGAAGGTGACTAAGTTCAACGGGTGAGCCTTTGGCTTCAAGGGAAGCAGCTCCCACTCCCCTGTCTACCCCAGGATATGTGGTAGATGTGGTATTTGCAGAGCCTGGCATAGCTGCTCTTTGGCACGGTCCATCCTTGGCACAGCCATATCTGATATGAATGGCAAAGGTGATAATGCCAGCCCAGCTGCTTGACAAGCTGAGCTGCATGATGGTCCCTGTGCCACCTTTGCTTTTCAATCCACCTGTTGCATACTCAGGGGACTTTTAATATTTGTACAATTTGGAAATATTAGATTGATGGAAAATTTCTTATGAATCATTTACATCTCCCATGAATGCTGCTTCTAAGCTTCCCCCAGGACAGTCCTGAACACATTTTGAGGGAGATATCCTTATCTAATTGAAAGTCTTCCTTATGCCTTGAAGGTTGTGACACACATAAAGAAGCCAGAGGTCTCTTTATGAGGCTACGAGACATTCTTGAAACATCTGTTCCTATACCTATGCAGGAACAGATATTCAAAACAAAGTAAACTCAAAAAGGTCAACAAGATTCGGTGGGCTGGAGGAGTTGGCCACAGATCAAATCGTATATATATGGTGTGAAGAGGTTTATATATATTATATAGCCAAGGTTACCTCTGCCCTATAGAGAGACTCATATTGATGGGCAAAGGATGAAGTAGAAAGACGACAAAAGAATGAGATGTCAGGACCTCCCTTTCTTAGAAAAGTTAGCACATGCAGAGTCACTGTGCTGTCACATGGCCAAGGAACAACGGAATGCCAGGACTAATCCTGGCATTTGACATACAGACAAATTCTATAAAGATATAAACTATAAACATTGTATTATTCCAGAATTTGAATAATAACTCTAGCAGCTTTGGTCTGAGAACTTTTGTTGGGCCCTCTGACCATACGAGTTGATAATTCACTGCTTGGGACATGGCAGTATGCTCAGGCTGGCTTGGAGATTTTGTTTTGGTCTAGTGTCCACAAAAGCTACCGGCCTGAGAACAGGCTGTCATATGTCTGTAGAGTCTTAAAAATTGGGTTATGGAGCCGGGCGGTGGTGGCGCACGCCTTTAATCCCAGCACTCGGGAGGCAGAGGCAGGCGGATCTCTGTGAGTTCGAGGCCAGCCTGGTCTACAAGAGCTAGTTCCAGGACAGGAACCAAAAGCTACGGAGAAACCCTGTCTCGAAAAATCAAAAAAAAAAAAAAATGGGTTATGGGGTTAATAAGTGTTATTTAAAATGATAACTGTTTATCAATGATGTCAAAACGAGGGAAAGCCGGGCGGTGGTGGTGCACGCCTTTAATCCCAGCACTCGGGAGGCAGAGGCAGGCGGATCTCTGTGAGTTCGAGGCCAGCCTGGTCTACAAGAGCTATTTCCAGGACAGGAACCAAAAGCTATGGAGAAACCCTGTCTCAAAAATCCAAAAAAAAAAAAAAAAAAAAAAACAAAACAAAAACAAAAAAACAAACAAAAAAAACGAGGGAAAATGATTGGCAATGATAACTGTTCTGCCACTGCTTATTAATGATGACTAAAAGATGAGCAAAAGGAAGTGAGACAATGTGCAAAAACAGAAATGACACGATCTATGTTTTGGAACAACATGAATGTATCCCTGCCTACTAAAGTCTGTATAAATAAAGAAGGACTCTGGCTGCCAGTCAGGCAGGCTGCAAGATTCTCCTGACCATCATGGCCTGGCTCACTTCCTTCCCTCACCAACTCCTTACCTCCCCTGCTGGGACCTGTGTCTCTGCCAGGGATGCCCTTCCTCTCTGTCCATCTCTCCCGCTGCTGCTCTCGCATCCGTCCATCAAGGAGCTGGGAAGCAGCCTGTCCCCCTGCCCCCATACCCCTGGCTTGGTTTCCTCATCCAAAAATGCAGAGGGTGGTAGGCATACCATGTCTTCAAAAGCCCCACCTCGGCCCCGCGTACCTATCTGAGTTTCATCCAATCCTCCCCCTGGGGCTGACACAGAACCCACAGTCCGAGTTGTTGGCGATGGGCTCAGACAAGTGGCCTGCCTCACACAGCTTGGCTGCAAGCCAGAAACATATTACCTCTCTGCCAAGACGAAGTCCCCATCCTTCAAAGCGGGCACCTTCCGCAAGGGATTCACCTGGGCAAAGTCATCAGTGTAGTGCTGGCCTGCAGAGAGACCAGAACGGTCAGGAAGAGGACTCTGGGGCTGTCGGTAGCCTTCCCTCCATTCTGGCACCAGTTTTCCACACAAAGTCTCGGCGAAGAGGAAGCCACCGTGCTGGCCAGTGGACCACAGATATCCATCCTATCACAAATCCATTTGCTTTCACCTCTGTGTCCACTTGGGTATGGGAACGAGGTGGTTCTGTGCAGTTATGGCCTACGGTCACTCTAGGCAGACACCCAGTCTCATTCCCTGGGCTCTGAACCATCTTCCTATCCCAGGCAAGACCAGGTGACCTATGTCCACCCCAGAGCTCCAGCTCTCCCTCGTCTCAGTTCTCAGCTCAGCGTGGCTCTTGCCAGGAACAAGTGCCCCCCATTCAGCCACCTGGCCCCTAGCAGCTCAATTCTTCCTTTTCTGTGCCAAGCCTTCAAAGCTCCTCCCCACTTGGGGTTCCCAGACCAAACTCATTGCCTCTCTTCTGATCACCGTGCCTAAGCCAGATCTGATTATACAAGGGGGGTTGCCCAGTCAATATGAGTTGCGTATGCAGGCATTGGTGAAGCCAGGAGGCTAGATTCATTTGTGGGCCTCTCTCTCTTTCCACTGAATGGATGCCATCACCTTGGTCCATCCTCCTTCTCCAAACTGCCTATGTGCAGCCCCTGTCCTGCAGCCCAAGTTGAAAGTCCCAAAGACAGCTGGTGGGAGGACTCAGCAGAACAATTAAGTTCTAAATTCTCTGCCTGTCATTCCCCCACCCCACCCCACCCCACCCCACATGACCACGTGACCATGTCCACCAGTTGTGGCCCTGCCTCCACTGAGTTCTGGCGCAGGGGCTGTGTTTTTTTTTTTGTTTTTTTTTTTTGTTGTTGTTGTTTCTCAGACTAACCAGAGCAACATTCCAACTCCAGTCAGAGCGCTGGCCTCTCCCACTGTCCTTTCACAGAACCCTCTAGCTGACAGGAAACACCCAGAAAGCAAACTTCTAGAAGGGGAGGTGGCATGCCCAGGCAAGCCTGTAATTCCAGCTCCGTGGGAAACTGAAGGATCCCGGGCTCAGAGCTTGAAAGGGCTAAGTGAGTGCAACGCCTGGACAACTCAGCAACTCAGTCTCAAAATGACAAGCACAGAGAGGGCTGGGAGTGTTGCTCAGCGGTGGCTACTGGTTTGGTCCCAGTAGGACCAGGCGCGCGCGCACACACATACAGGATGGCAAGCAAGCCTGGGACTTTACCTGGTGGGTAGGAGACGTGCAAGAGTCCTAGTGGAAGACCACACACCCAAGTAAACCAATTCTTTTCGGCCCCAGAATGCAGACACTTGAGATGGGGATCCTCCGCAAAGAAAATGAGTTAGTTCAGCCTATTTTCTCCCGTGAAAGGAGGTGGGATTTTCATACCCCGCCTCTGCCCCACCACCAGAGCTTCCACGGCGGCGCCTTACCATAGGGTATTTGGAAGGATGTTAATTCACCAGGCAAAGGTTCTCTGAAAATTCACAGCTGAGGTGGCTAAAGAGGTAGGCTACTCTTTCAGAGGACCGACGTTCAGATCCCAGCACCCACGTCAGGTGGCCGACAATCATCTGTAACTCCAGGTCCGAAGGATTTAAAAAGCCCTCTTCTAGCCTTCCGGGGTACCCGTACACATACTGTATACATACATAAAACAAACAAATAACTCTAAAAGAATCACAGCTCCTAACCGATACAACCGCTTCCTCTCGGGAGCAGCGGGCGTTTCCTCTCCTGTTTGCACTCCTGGCCTGAGTTCGCGGACTACAATCGGCAGAGGTGCAGCGTACACAAGGCTGCAGACTACCCTGCCAGCCAACTCGGCTCACCTTTGAGCAACTCTATGGTACGCAGCTGGAAGGGGATGTTGTTCTTCTTGGCGAAGATGTAGACAGCACGGCAGGGCTGGGACATCAGGTCCAGGAAGAGCTCCAGGCCCATGGTGGAGGTTGTAGGAGCGGCCGCGGACAAACCTCAGAGACTGACTTTGGGGAACTGCTCCCCTGGAGACAGAGCTGGAAGCAGCTACAACGGCAAACAAGAACGGCTGCGTCCAGGCCCTCCGGGCGTCTAATCCTATACTCCAGCCAGATCGCAGCCTTTCCTCCCATTGGATGCTCATGAGAACTTTGGGCCAATCAGAGGCGGGCTGCCGGTTAGTTCTGCTTCGATCAACCTAACTGTGTACCTGGGTGCTTCTACTCGTCCCTCCGTGCTTAGGTAGAATGAGGAGCAGAGCGTACTAATGGGGAAAGGGACGCGAAGGGCATTTCCATCGCTGAATTTAGGGGCAAAAGTGTTCCTGCCCACAGTTCACTTTCTCTCCGTCCACTCAGGGAGAGGGCTGAGAGAGGAGTGGCTTCAGAGATCCTTGATGCGGAAAAGGAGAAAGTTCAACTGCCTTCCCACCCAGTTCCCCGGGGCCAGGAATCAGGATGGGGGTGATGTTTGGCCAAGTGTGCAAAGGCTGGGTCCACAGCCTGTGAGGAAACGACCTGGCCCTTCCCATTATTATATTCCAGCTAATCCTCTTCTAGAGACTAAGGGGAGGGAGGATTGCAGGTGTGCCTGGGATTGGATTAAACGTCTCCAACCCAGTGCAAAAAGCGTTCAATAGCACTCACGGATGACTACATGGTTTTGCCAGGGAAACTCACCAGTGTCTCAAATGACAATTTCGGAAAGCGTGTCTTGGCAAGACTGGGAAAGCTGAGAACAGCTTTATCTTCCTAGTCCTAAATGTTTCCTGTTAAGGGGAGACTTATCCCCCCCACCCGCCCCCAGCAAAGTGTCTTCTTGTCACAGTGGAAGCTAGACTGGGGGGAGGGGCCCCTTCTCCATTTTCCCATAGCTTTCCTTTGGAGCTTACTAGCTCTCCACAAGTTGCCTTTGTCTACCCACCCACCCCCACCCCCACTATCCAGCCTCTCACAGCTCCTTCCGGGCTGCCTTCTAATCCACTCCCCCACCCACAACAGCTAGACTGTGATCCCAGGATGCAATCTGAGCCCCACATTCCTGCTTCCCGTTTGAGCATGACCTTTGACCAGGAGAGCTGATGTGGGCTTTTTCTCCTCTTGATCAATTCTGTAGGTCAGGAAAGGCTGATGATCTATGAAGGGGCATGTCCAAGAGCTGGCCTGGCCAAGTGATGGATTTGCATGCCTGCAGCTAAGACACCTGCTGATGGGATTCTCCAAGAGCCAGAAGTCTGAAGGGCATTTGTGATTTAGCGTGCTCTGTCTGTTGTTGTCTTGTTTTGTTGCTGAGATACAGTCTCACACTGTATCCCAGGCTGGAATGGATCCTCAATGTGTAGCCCAGGCTGGCCTTGAACTCTCAGTGATTCTCTCGCTTCATCCTTCTGAATGCTCGATTACACGCATGAGTTAGCATGCCTATCAGTGATTTCATTCTCGGCAGCCACGGGGTGGGGGTGGGGGGAGGATTTCAAAGCCTGGGAAACAGAGTTGTCTTTGGGAAAGATAGCTGGACCCAAATAGAGGAAGGTCAAATAAACAACACAGAGAAGCTAAGGCTCAACTCGAGGCTAGGTTTATTATCCGAACTCAAAAAGTTAAAGCTAGCGATTTAGTCGTGGTCATGTGTGGCTATCGTGGAAAGAGGGTGAAGATGGAGCCTGGCCTAAGAACCGTTGTGCTGTGAGGTTTTGTGAACACCCATGGGCGGTGCAGGGAGGAGGGTCTGCCCTCACTGGATCATGGTCAGCACTCTAGACATCAGCTTCTGCTTTATGATGGGGTTGGCAGGAGGAGAGTCCTTAGCCTTGAGGATGACCTCATTGGCCTCACGGAAGAGCTCCTTTCCCACTGCTGCCTCAACTCGATGGTACCACGCAGCCAGCTTGGGATGCCCTTCAAAGACAGGGCAGCCGCCACCTATAGGCTTTAACAGGAAGAGAACAGAACAGGGGTGGGGGGGTGAGCTTGTGGCTAAGTTTGGGTTGTTCACTTGACATACGTAGAAAAGAGAGCACTCAACCGAGGGACTGTCTCCATTAGATTGGCTTCTAGGAATGCCTGCATGGCATCTTCTTGATTGTTGACTGGTGTGAGAGGGCCTAGCCCACCGCAGATGGTGTCGCCCCTGGGAAGATGGGCTTGGGCCATATAAGAAAGTGAGCCAAGTGTGAGCCTGGGAGCAAGCCAGGTTGCTTCTGTGGTCTCTCTGTTTCAGTTCCTGACTTCAGGCTCCTTCCTTCCTCCTACCCCAGTTTCCCTTGATGATGGACTATAACCTATAAACTGAAATACATTTTTTTCTTTCTCAAGTAGTTTTGTTTGGGGGTGGGGAGCATGTTATTTCTCACAGGAACAGAAAAGCAAACCAGAATGAAAACCGGTGACAGAAGGGGGGTGTTGCTGTGATGGTCCTGACCGCGTTGTTTTTAGCGGGAGGGTTGTAGAAAAGTCATTGAGTAGTCAGAGGTGAATGGGCTCTTCTATGGCAGTTTGGAGAAACAAATGTTGAAAGAAATGCAGATGATAGAGACCAGGTTTGTAGGGTTTCAAAGAGAAGGTTGAGAATCCCTTAAAGACTTTATCAGGGCCACTAGGATGAGCTATTAAAAATCTGTGGCAGTGAAACATTGGGACAAGGGATGCTGGTTAGCTGGGGTGAAAACTCAGCTGAAATTAATAAGACCAGCATCACCAGGCAACATCTGGGAAGTATTTTCCGCAGTGTCAGCACACAGAAGCTGTGGTCCAGGAGTGGGGTAGGCCAAGGATGCCTATCAAACTGGCAGCAGAATCTGGCAAATAACGTGTAAGAGTCTCCCACAGCGTATTGGATTTGAAGGCACGAAGGAGCCATTGAGAGCAGCTAAACGTCGACACTGGATGAAGCCAGGAGAGGCCATTGGTGAAGTCTGCAGACTCAGCTTTAGGGAAAACCCCAGAATACTGGATCAGCCAGGACTATAAGGTGACCAAGGTCAGCGAGCGGCAGGTGTGATGTGAATCCAACCAGAGCCAACAAGACAGACTGTACGTTATAGACGGCAGAGCAGGGGAACTACAACCGCGAAAGCCCTCTGGATCCCAGCAGATCGTGAGTCTCAGATGTCAGACACCGAACTGTTTATGCAATAGGATTTGGATTTTGCATTGGCCTGATTGTAACTATGCCCTTATTCTTCCCTTGGGAAGCAAGATCCCTTGTGGAAAAAGAAATTATGTAACTTGGTTTGGGATTTTACAACATCCCACAGTTAAGAGACTGGATTTTTGTTGTTGTTGGTTTGTTTTTTGAGACAGGGTTTCTCTGTGTCACCCTGGCTGTCCTGGAACTTGCTCTGTAGACCAGGCTGGCCTTGAACTCAAAGATCCACCTGCCTCTGCCTCCCGAGTGCTGGGACTAAAGGCCTGTGCCACTACCACCTGGTGGTGAGATTTTGGATTTTTAAAGAGGAACGTGTACTTTTTAAACCATCGGGCATTTTAAGAGGCTATGGGACATTTAAAATTATACTGTGCTTTGTGATCCTAGATCTTGGGGACAAAGAAATGGAAGATGACAGTTTAACAATGATGTGTTCATGTGTCAGGCAGACAAGGAGAACATTGCACTGGTCAATGTTTTCCCCACTTGACACAAATGTAGATATACCAAGGAAGAGCAAATTTCCACTGAGCAATGGTCTCCATCAGATTGGCCTGTGGGGATGTCTGTGGGGGTGCTTTCTTGATTGCTAACTGGGGTAGGAGGGCTCAGTACGCAGTGCATGGTGCCACACCTGGGTGGTGGGCCTGAGCTGTGGAGCTGTATAAGAAAGGTAGCTGAGCAAACCACTCACCGGGCACAAGCTGGTAAGCAGCATCCTTCCATGATGTCTGCTTCCAGCTCCTGCCTTGAGTATCTGCCTTGGCTTCCCTCCATGCTGCAGTGTAGCCAGTAAGCCACATAAACCCTTTCCTCCCAAAATGGTTTTTGGGTTAGTGTTTTAGACAGCAACAGAGGAGCAAACTAGAACAGCCAAGGACACACATAAATCTGGAAGGAGTCTCCGGAGACATAGGAACAGATCTAGTGAGGGTTAGCAAAACAGGGACTTCTGTAACCAGCCAGCACTCCCTGTATCTTATGGGGGCGCTCTTTTTACAGCACTCACATGCATCAGCTCTGTGATGGCGACCAAGTCAGCCAGGGAGATGTGGGGCCCCACAAGGAAGGCCTTGTCCTGGAGGAACTTGTCCTCGAGCACCCGCAGGTTCACATCCAATTCCGCCAGTGTGGCTGCCAGCGTCTCAGAAGGAACCCGCTCACCCAGGAAAACAGGGAACATCACCTGGTGGGTAGATAGACAAAATAAGGAATTGGCGCCAGATGAGCCTTGGGAGCAGGAAGTCAAGTCTCCCAAGTCGGGAGCTGCCTTTTGGGCCTGTGCCCCTTCCTTTGGGACCTGTTCAGACCTGCAGGGAAAGGTCACCCAAGTGATTCTTTTGTTTAGAAATAAATAGTCCTGTTTCCACACCTCTGGTTGACTGGGCCTCAGAAAGAATCATTCTTTATGAATGACTGAAATGGGAACCTGAAAAATAAATAGAACGAATTATTTTTGAGGAAAGAAGCTAGGTTAGGAACCACGGTCATGTGCCATACATTGTTGAGAATAAGTGGTTCTTTTGTCTTACAAATATCACATGCTCTCACAACAGGAATAATGTGGGTCGGTCACTCAGACAGCCTCTTCATACAGCCAAGGGACAAGGAAAACACGAGATCATATGGAAGCACCAAAGACCCTAACTGAAGCAATCCCAAGCAGAAGAGCAATACTGAAGGTATCACAGTGCCCGGTCTCAAACTAACCTACAGAGCTACAGTAACAAAAACAGCACGACACTGGTACAAAAGGAGCCGTATATGCCAATATATGCCAATGTATAAAATAGAGAACCCAGAAACAAACCCGCGCGGCTACAGTCTCCTAACTCCTAATGAAAGGGTTAAAAACGTAGATAGGATAAAAAGCCACCACAACAAGGCGTGCTGAGCAAAAGCAGATATCCATTTGTAAAAGGATGGAACTAGATTGATAACTTTTACCCTGTACAAGAATAAATTCAACATGGATCAAAGACATTGGCATAATGAGGAGTCAGAGTAAGAATAGAAATGTAGAATAAGAATATAGAAATAAAGAAACCTAAAGTTGTAAGCCTAGGAGAAGGAAAGCAAGCTGTCAGCAGTTTAAACATTAACTATTAACAGTGGGTTAGTTTGCTTTTCAACCCACAGTTCTGTCTGCAAGGCTGAAGCGGCCCTCTGCAAATTGAAGGTCAGCTTTTAGATAATCCCCCTGGCTACTCATGGCCAGCAATTGATATGAACCGATTTAACCTTTCAGTGATCGGATGCACCTGACTTTTCGGTTTTTCATTTTCCCATACCCTTCCCTGCTACGCAAAACGGGCAGGATCAGGGGGGAGTGTAGAGCTTTGGTAAACACCAGCAGGAAGTGCCAGAGAGAAGCAACGGGCAAAATACAAACACTAGATCAACTGAAAAACCCTTCAATGGAAATTGTAAAAAAGGCAATTTGTACCTGAGTTTTACCTAAGACTGTAAAACTTCTTTTGTTCATGCCTAATTCCTGCTTCTTGCTATAAAAAGAGGAGCTCGGAAAGAGCCCATGGCCACAGGCAGACAAGTCCATCTCTGGCTGCGGTCTCAGCTAGCTGATAAGCTTTTGTGTCCCATGGAGATTTGATTCTTTTCTTCTTCCTGGAATAAAGTTTGCTCCCGGTTTAGGGGACTTTGGTGGTCTCTCCCCCACCTTTGCACAACCCCCCCCCCCCAGACCCAACAATAAGACCTCAGACATTGAAACTGGCAGAGAAAAAGAAAAAAGATTCCTAAGTAAAACACTTCAAGATATAGGCCTAGACAAGGACTTTCTGAGGACTCCTGTAGTAAAGGATAATCCTGAAAACTTGACAAACGCGAAGCAAAGGAAACAATCACTGGAGTAGACAGACAGTCCGCAGGACGGAAGAAAATCTGCCAGCTATACACCAGACAGCGTGTACAGCTTCTAGATTCTAAACTAATACAACGAACTGCAACAAGGAAACACTAAGAAATTCCAACCAACCAAGTGAACTGAGAATACAGCCCTCCAAAGAAGACCTTCAAAGGGAATAGGCTTGAAAAGCAGAGCCTGCAGTTGGTCCCGTATCCATGCACATCCAGGCAGCACCAAGTGGACTCAGTGGGCAAAGCAAACACAAACAAAAAGCACATGAGTTTGGTAGGAAAAAGTGTTGGGGTGGGGGGGGGAGGTATTAGAGAGGAGAAAATGGGATGAATTTGATCAAAACACATTGTATGCATTTATAAAATTCTCAATAAAAAAGGGAAGAACAAAACGGGCTTTTCAACAGCCTTAGCATCAGGGAAATATAAACCTGCTTTGAGAGATTACATCTCACTGCAGTCAGAACAGCTAGCGCCGAAACAAACAAACAAACAAATAAGGAACTATGATAGGGTCTGGGGAGACAGCTCAGTTGGGAAAGTGATCGGCACATGAGCTTGAGAACCTAACCAGATCCCCAGCACCCACATGAAAACGTTACGGGAACTCCAGGTCCAGCGAGGGGCCCTGGCTCAGGATGTAGGTAGGGAAGACACTCTACATACATGATCTCGCACATGTAATAAACACACACAAATGCATTAAATGAATTAAAACAGAGAGAGGCTAAATGACCATAGATGCTGATGGGGATGTTGGGAAAGATTTCTCACGTGCTGCTAGTGGGAACATAGCCTCCTACAGCCATTATGGAAGTCATTATGGAGATACCATAGAAAAGTACAAACAGAATGATAAAAACAGAACTCTGGGGGTTTATCAGCTATGAGGAAAAATGAAATCATAACATTAGTTAGAAAACAGACACAATTGAAAATTGTTATTTTAAGCAAAATGAGCCAAACTCAGAAACACAAATATTGTGCGCACATATGTGTGTATGCACGCACGTCCATGCATGTTGTTCATAATAGTAGAAAGAGGGCCATGCATGATAGGAGAAGAAATCTTAGGGAAATGGGAGTAAGGAAAAACAGAGTGACGGGATATGCATGACATGAACTGCCAAACTTGATGAACTGGGTTCTGTCCCTAAGACCTACCTGGTAGGAAAAAGCCAGCTCCCAAAAGCTGTGCTCTGACGTCACCCTGGCACCGAGGCACACACCACCCTCCAGCGCACATGTGCGTGTGCCCACACAAAAGCCACAATAAACAGACAAATATGTAAGTTTTAAGAGCAGGGGTAGGGGATCAGCAAGGGTAGAGAAGGAAGACAAGGGAAGAAAGTGGAGGAGCAGGTGAGTCAAAGCAAGCAGTATGGGAAGGCCAGAATAAAAGGCCAGCCTGGTCTACAAGAGCTAGCTCCAAGACAGGCTCCAAAAGCTACAGAGAAACACTATCCTGAAAAACCCAAAAAAAATAAAAAATTAAAAAAAAAAGCCATCGCTTTGTGCACAGGTGAATGGCCAGGCTGGTTACATAAGTTCCAGGACTGAACTTTGAACGGATAGAATCAGCTAGATAAGGAAGTTTAATATAAGCCTTATCGCTATTGCCCCACTAGTAGTATTAATCCATAAAATTGATTTTCCCCTGTAGCTTAATCATACAAAACAGCTAATAGCTGAAATGTCATGGAGTCTTGTGAGACATATTTTATTTGACCTAAACTAGAGGTTTTGTTTTGTTTTTATTTTGAGACAGAGCCTCATGTAGCCCATGCTATGAATATAGCTGAGGTTGGCCCTTGAACTCCAGGTCCTTCTGTGTGTGTTTCTCTCTGCCTCTGCCTCCCAAAAACTTGGTCGGGTGTGCGCCACCACACCCAGCTCCAAACTGGGGTCCCTTTGCGCCACCAGAAAATAATTTATTTTCAGCTTCTGATGTCCAGTTTTGTGACTCTTGTGTAATCTTCCTAAGAAATTGTCTCCTCCCCTGCCTCTCTTTTTTTAGAGACTATCATACTATGTAGCCCATGCTATGCCCACAGTCTTCCTGCCTCCACCTCTCAAGTGCTGGGATTGTAGCCGGCACCATCACCAAACTCAGCTAAAACCATCTTTGGAATTATCTCCACTGGACCAAGACAAAGTCTTGAACATTGAGTCTGGAAGGACGGTACATTCAGCAATATTACTGGCAAAGTGGCTTTCTCTAGCCTCCACGGTGTCTAATTTCAAACAACACATTATTTATTTATTTATTGGTTTTTCGAGACGGGTAGCTATGGAGCCTGTCCTGAAACTTGCTATGTATACCATACTGGGCTCGAACTCACAGAGATCCACCTGCCTCTGCCTCCCGAGTGCTGGGATTAAAGGCGTGTTCCACCACTGCCTGGCCAATTCAAAATCTTAATTGTTGAGAGCTGTACTGATCCACCCCAGGCTTTCTCAGAGGCCCCAATGAAAGGACAAGAGGAACCTAGTTTTGTGTCTTGCCCAAGAGCAGACTTAGCAAGGCCAGTTTGGGGCTGGGGATAAGATCTCGAAGAAGTTAAGGTTTTCAGTTCCTGGGAACTTGGCTTTTCCCCACAAAGACACTGGAGTTATGTGTCCCAAGGCCGCTATGTACTTGGTCTGCAATGCTGTTGAGACATCCTGTGTTCCCTTTATGCAACATCTCTTGATTAGCCTCCTGCTGGCTTCCGTCCCATTGCGTGACAGTTTCTGCTGACTCTGCTCTGTTTCTCCCCCGGAAACATTCATACTCCTTAATAAGCTTGCTTGGCAGAAAAGACAGCTTGTTCAGGACCTCACGACCCCAGCTTTCCTATCTGTCTTCTTTACTTCCTCGTCTCCTGGCCAACTCCCACTTAGAACTGTCACTGAAGAATGACTGGTCCAGGCCGCTCAATAGCCAAATCCACAGGCGGCTAAATGGCATCGAACACTCTCCCAAAAGGAGCGGAAGGAGCCAGGCTCAACCATCACGATGGGAAGGCCGTGGCAGCAGGAGCTCCAGGGAATGGTCACATCATGTCTACACAGAGGGATGGATGTGCTCAGCTCATATTCGATCTCCCACTCCTCACAATCTTTTGAAGATTTTATTTTTATTTTATGTGTGCGAGTGTTTTCTCCACATCTAGGTCCGGGCACCATATATATATCTAGTGCCCACAGAGGGCACAAGAGGAAATCCATCAAATTCTCCGGGACTGCAACAGTCATATGGATGCCCAGAACCAAACCTGGGGCCTCTGGAAGAGCAGCCAGTGCTCTTGAGCTTTTGCTTTGGGCTCCATTTTCTCTTTTTTAATACAATCCCAGTGCAGGAAACGGCGCTGCCCACAGTGAAGGGGTCTTCTCATCTCAATCAACCTAATCAAAACAATCCCCCAGATGTTCCCAGATGTTCTTCTCTCAGAGGATTCTAGACGCTATCAAGTTGACAACCAAGATTAACCATCGTAACAGCTAACGAAACTTTTACACAATGGCCATTTGTGATTTTTTTTTTGTTGTTTTGTTTGTTTGTTTTGGTCTCCACTGGAGGGAGGAAGCCACTTTGCTTCTGTAGCATTCCCAAATCACAAACAACTCCAAAAGTGTACTTACTTCCTATGTAGAGGTTAGAAATTTTCCTTTAACTTGTCAGGCTGAAGGGGAAATGGGCACTGTCTCTCAGGCCTGGATCATTAACGCCAAGAGGTTGCTTCAAAGCCTGACAATGCATGGGCTACGTTGTAACTGGCCTAAGACCGATCAACACAGTCAATCCTGAAGGGAATCAACAGCGATCTGTTAAAGCCTTAACTCCTGGCTTTAGGGGGAGAGGAAAGAGGGCGGCAGCATGAAGGCATTTACAAGAGGATAACGTGGACACCAGGCAGAGTTGAGATGCAAGCCAGCACCTGGGAAGCAAGAGTTCTTGCTTTTCTGGAATCAATTATGGATCATATTTTCCTGGATAGCCTGGGCTACATAGAGCTAAGTGCTGAGGATAGTATAGCTCAGCATGAGCACATGAATATAGAAAGAGAGATAAGGAAAGAGACGAGAGGGAGGAGGAGAAGAGGGAAGAAGAGAAGAAAGAAATAATGATGATGGTGATGATGATGATGATGATGATGATGATGATGATGATGATGATGAAATATTACTTAGGGCACAGGCTGACCTCAAACTCACAGCTGTCCTCCTGCCTCAGTCCCAAACACTAGGATTACAGGCTTCTGCCACTATATCCAGCTTACAAAGACTCCTTTTTCACAGCCTCTGCCAACTTCAATTTGTTTGACTTTGAGATCAGCAACTCCATGTTCCACAGGATGTATTTCAAAGTACACACTTCAGTGTACAAAGCTACGTATGCTCATGTTGCCACACAACCATGACTGCCATCTGTCTCCACCTTGGTTCCCATTAAACGCTAACTCCCCGTTCTGAGCAGGGTGACCTAACTTTCCTCCCCTGGCTCCCTTTAGAGCTCTCACCAAGATATCTGTTGAGGATGCCCTCTGAAAGGGTTTCAGACTTTGTGGTTAAATATATGGAATTTCTTTCTTTCTTTCTAGTGTGTGTGTGTGTGTGTGTGTGTGTGTGTGTGTGTGTGGTGGGTGGGGGCAGGGTTTCAAGAGAGTGTTTCTCCCTATAGCTTTGGAGCCTGTCCTGGAACTCGCTCTGTAGACCAGGCTGGCCTCGAGCTCACAGAGATCCCCCTGCCTCTGCCTCCCGAGTGCTGGGAGTAAAGGAGTGAGCCACCACCACCACCACCACCTGGCTAAATATATGGAATTTCTAACAATGAAAAATACTTAAATACTTATCTCCAAAGAAGTATTATTAAATGAGCTTAACAATAACTTAAACACAATCAAAGAATCAGTGAAATAAAAAATAAGACAGTGGAAAATAGCAGCCATCTCTCCAGACCCAGTCTATTTTCTGTGCTTACTTTCCAAAGACCTGCTGCAAAGAGTCATTCCTACCTCCAAGATATAGGTGTTCTTTGACTTTTTCAAAAAATATATTCCTTTGTATTATTTTCAACTATGCTAGCAGGCAATGTATGGGATGGAACAGTAAATTATGAAACATGAGAGACAGGAGGAAAATGTGACCTGCAATCAAGAACAGAAAGAACAACCAGTAAAAACAGACCCACAGAGGACCTGAATGCTGAAATGAGCTGACAAAGGACACACACACATGCACACGCACGCACACACATGTGCACACACGCATACATACACACACTCCCACACTCACACATGCCAGGAGCTGAGACTTGAACCTAAGACACTGTGCTTGTTACACAAGTATTCTACCACTAAGCTAGCTTACCAGCTAAACTGAAGAGGACATTTAGGTAATGGTAACAGATAGCTCAGAAGATGAAAGTCCTAGCTGGGCAAGCCTGACAACCCTAACCATCTCGGTTCAGTCTCCAGAACCTTCGTAAAAAGACAAGTGTGGTGTAACCCCAGCTCTCTACAGTGAGATGGAAGAACAGGAGAACTGCCTGAGACAGAAGCTCAAAGGTCAGAGGTCAGATATCCTGGAGCACACAGCACAGCGGCGGAGACGAAGGACAGTCTGCCTCACCAAGATGGATTTCCCAGAGCTTTCCTTTACTTCCACACGCACAAGATGGCTCCTGGGACATATACACAGCAAATAAAGTAAGTAGTGGTAACAAATATATTCAGAAACTTCAAATAGAAGATACCAAAGTGTGTGACAGATGGTAAATTTTGGCTGAGAAATGCAATGCTACAAAAACAACAAAATAGTATTTCTACAAATAAAAAATAAATGTCTCAGGGGCTGGAGAGATGGCTTAGGGGTTAAGAGCACTGACTGCTCTTCCAGAGGACCTTGGTTCAATTCCCAGCACTCACGTGGCCGCTCACAACTGTCTGTAATTCCAGTTCCAGGGGATCTGATACCCATGGCAAAACACCAATGTGCACAAAATAAAAAATAAATACATCATTAAAAAATAATAAAATAAATGTCTCAAGTAAAGATGGTCTTGAATAACAACCTGGGCACAACAGGATTAGTTAAACTAGAGGCGAGACACTGGAAAATACCAAACTGAAAATGAGTTGCTGTAGCCTGAGTCTCTTTGGGGTGACATCTTTACTTTCTTCCCTTCCCCCACATTTCCAGTCTCACCTTATGCCACAGGGCCCGGAGGCAGCTTCTCCGAAGGGCTGTATGCTGCCATGCCAGGTACTCATCCACACGAGCACGGGCCTGCAGGTCTTGGGGGTACCAGTGGTCAGGAACCTTATACTTGTGTGTCAGGTAGAGCAGGATGGCCACACTGTGTAAGCAGAGGAGCAAGGCGGCTGGTCAAATGCCACTGGGTTGACTCGATGCCCAGTACTTTCGTTTTTTATTTAATTTTATTTTATTTTTTGGATTTTTCGAGACAGGGTTTCTCCGTAGCTTTTGGTTCCTGTCCTGGAACTAGCTCTTGTAGACCAGGCTGGCCTCGAACTCACAGAGATCCGCCTGTCTCTGCCTCCCGAGTGCTGGGATTAAAGGCGTGCGCCACCATCGCCTGGCTTTCATTTTTTAAAGATATATCTATGTGTGTGTGTGTGTGTGTGTGTGTGTGTGTGTGTGTGTGTGAGTACTCTGTCCGCATGTTTGCCTGCATTCCAGAGAAGGCATGCAATCTCATTACAGATGGTTGTGATGCCATGTAGTTTGATGGGGATTAAACTCAGGCCCTCTAGAAGAGTAGCCAATGCTATGAACTGCCGAGCCATCTCTCCAGCCCCTACCTTTTCTGATTTTTCTAACAATTTGCCAGTCTGAGCCTCTTTTTCAGAACATGGAAAGTAGGTTCAGAAAATGGAAGAGCCTTGTTCCGCAGGGACACCCAGTTCTTAGTATCAGAATTGAGTCTTGTCTTCCTGAGGTCAACGCTCAAGACAATTCTACCACCAGGCAAAAATCTCACCATTGAGTGTGTCCCGTCAAGGGTTGAGTTTCTGAGTACAGGGCCCCACAGCTTCCTGGAGAAGAGGCGCCCAAAGCAGAGCTTTGAGGAAACGTGGTTTTGTTTTATTCTATGTCCACTCTTATCCGACAGCCTCAGATGGCCTGGTAGTCCCAAAAGGCGCTCACAAGTCTCCCTTTGTTCTTTGAGACAGCCTAGGCTAACCTCAAACCCCAAATCCTCTTGCTTCACCCTCTGGGCGGTGGGCATGAGTCGTATGCCTATCCCTCTGTCCCTTGTGGTACTCCTTATGGGAAGGGTCAGGTTGGTTCTTTAAAATCTTACTCAGATGCTTGAGGCACTGTAAGATCCCGGAACCATAACACAGAGAAGACTGCCTGGAACTCTCTTCCTGCCTTGGGTTATGCCAGCTACTGTGAAGATGGACTCTAAAGGACACTTGAAGACAGGCCAGTTGTGGTCATATGAAAATTCCAGCCACGCTGCCTGGAAGAAGTTTAGACCAACTGAGTCATTTAGAAAGGGAACTCTCAGCAATCCTGATCCAGCCACAGAAGAAGCAAGATGTGACTGCTTCGCTGAAAAAGGTACCGAGCCATGTGGCTAGCACAGATAAGAATAATAAACTAATACAAGTTATAAAAGTTAATAAGAGGACTGAGATAATGAGCCAATCCATTTATAACTAATGTAGACCTCTATGTGATTTCTTTGGGACATAATGACTGCGGGAACGGGGTGGGACACAAAACTCAGTCGACAAATGGCACCCACGTGGACAGCTGCATCCACAAAAAGTGTGACAAAGCTTGGGAAGTAATTCTAGACAAAAAAGAATAGAGTTAAGCACAGCTTATTGATAGCAGCATTTTCTCAGGTGGGCTCTGTTTGCTAGAGGCAAGCACTCTCATTTAAGAAAGGCTTCCTGACTCAGCTTTAGCTGTAAAACCTTGCAGCTCTTTTAAGAGGCCCTGCCATGAAACATTTAAATGGTGTTGATGAAAGCTAACTCGTTGCTTTTTGGTTTTCAGCCGTACCAGGAAAAAAAGCTGTGCCATTTTAAAATGCTGGCTTTCTGGGCCATCCTGCCAGGGCAAACTCTGAGTCTTTCAGGCAGGAGGTCCAGCTACAGAGCATTTGAGTGTGGTTTGTGAGCAGACTGCTGCAGCTTGCTTCCTGGCAGGGACCTTGAAATGCCATAGAGTTGTGGCAATAAACATGGCTACAGCCGGTACCTCTACCATGAGGCCAGAATCTCAGAAAGCTAAGGAATGGCGGTGTCTTTGTTGGACTATGTTGATCATGAGACACCAGAAACGAGCTCAAAAGCATATACTCTAGATTCCCCTTGCTAAGGGACAGGTGACTTCTGTGACAAAAGAGACAGAACTGAGAAAAAGGTTTAGCTTCTCTGAAGAGGGACGTTGCACCGTCTTGGGACATGCCAGGATATAAAAAACATCTTTATCTCATAAGGGAGCCCCTGGGACCTCAGTACTTGAGAGTCCAGGAAGCCCTGATGCTACAGGCCCTGTTTACACCAGCTGGGCTAGAGGATAGCGCCCATGGTGGGGTAAGTGTCCCACCTTCCCTGACCCAGGGTATTTTAATCAACAACCACAGCCTGGTACAGAAGTCAAGTAGATGTATTATCTTCCCCAAAACCAGCTCAGTGAACTTGGGCAGTGGGTGGGCAGCGTCCTAGGTTCCAGCACCCACTCTGTAGGATATGAGACACAGCAGCCCTTGGCCTCTAGGGCAGAGGTTCTCAGCTGCAGGTGTGGCCCCATTTGGGGTATAACGACCCTTTCATGGGGGTTGCCTAAGACCATTGTAAATATCAGGTATTTACATTATTATTCATAATAATAATATAATAAACAATATATTTTATATAAATTATATACATTATATATTTTAATATAATTGTTTAAATCATATGATTAAATTAAATAATTATGTAATTATTTAAATATTTAAAAATTATATAAATTACAGTTATGAAGTAGCAATGAAAATAATGTTATGGTTGGGGGGTCACCACAGGATGAGGAACTGTATTAAAGGATCACGGCTTAGAAAGGTTGAGAACCATTGCTCTAGGGAGTTTAGGTTCCAAGTGTGTGTCTGCATGAGTTTGCATGCACACAGACACTATGAGGGCAGTGGATCCCCAGAACTGGAGCTATGAATGGCTGTGGCTGTAAGCTGCCTCTTATGGGTGCTGGAACCAAATCCAGGTCCTCTGCAAGAGCGGTGGGTGCTCTTAAGCACTGGGCCATCGCACTGAGCCGGCCCTCCTGCTCCAGCTCTGTAGTTTATAACATAGAGGGTTACAACAGGCCGATTCCAGTAAAGCTTGCCAAAAGCCCCCAGCACCCCTTTACCTCTCGCCCAAGGTGAAGTCATTGTCCTTCATGGCTGGTACCTTCATCATGGGGTTCACCTGGGCAAATGCATCGCTGAGGTGCTCACCTGCAGATAGTCCAGTATAAGGGGATGGGAGTAGAACACTGGGCCTCTGATAGCATGGGCCAAACACTAAATTCATGGTTCTTCTTGGAACTAGGCTGCCGGCTAATGGGAGCTAGATGGGAAGTGCAGGCAGGACTGCCTTGAGAGGAGAGTAAGCTGCCCCTGCCCTTGACACAAACAGACTTCACACTCTATTGACAGGTCCTCCAGGGACTTGCCCCTGAGACAGCCCTGCAAAGAGTTCCCAGTGTCCCCTGAAACCCTGGCCTCTGCTTGAATTAGCCTAGATTCATTTTCTTCCTGTTGATGAAGCCAGATGAACGTCTCTACGATTATGTCTTTGCTGCTCAGCCCAACAGACCTCAGTATTTCCCACTCCCTTGGCTGTCACCCTCTTTTCTTTTCCTGGTGGAAATCTGTCTCCCTCTGCACCCTTATTTTTGACAGCCAACTTGAGCCAACTTTGTCGGTCCCCCAACCCACAACACCCTACATCAGACTCTGCAGGGGCAGCGCCTGGGGGCAGGGAGGTGAAGTTTCAGACTGAGAGACAAGCCGTGAGACAGCGTGCGGATGCCACAGCAACTTAAGCAACACCATTCTGCTACAACCCTGTCTTGCCGAGCTTGGGGCTCCCTCAAAGACCAGCAGGGAGGAGGCTCCGCCCAGGACCTGTGGAAACCGAATAGCATGCCGACCGGGCAGTCTATTCCACGGAACAGCAGAGTTTTCGGGGTCTCCCTGGTGGCTCTTTTCTCACTTGGTCTCTAAACCAGAAAAAAACCTAGGAAGGGGGCGGTGCAGAAAGGAATCCCCTAAACTGGGCGTGCCTCCCCCATCTCTCAGCTCTCCAAAGCCCAGGCCCTGCCCACCCTTGCGCAGATCCACCGTTTGCATCTGGAACGGGATGCCGTTTTTCTTGGCGAAGATATAAATGGCGCGACAGGGCTGGGACAGCAGGTCTAGATAGAGCTCCAGGACCATGGCACAGGCGGCAGAAACCAATTCCGTAACTGGCCAAACTCTGAAAAAAACAAAACAAAACAAAACCCAGGCTCGGCGTCTGAGGTTGTGTCTAAGGCTTAGTGTGGCCACGCCTCCACTGGGCGGATCCTGAAATCTGGCCCTTCTTTCTTTCTTTCTTTCTTTCTTTCTTTCTTTCTTTCTTTCTTTTTTTAAATATTTATTTATTTATCATGTATACAATATTCTGTCTGTGTGTATGTCTGCAAGCCAGAAGAGGGCACTAGACCTCATTCCAGATGGTTGTGAGCCACCATGTGGTTGCCGGGAATTGAACTCAGGACCTTTGGAAGAACAGGTAATGCTCTTAACCACTGAGCCATCTCTCCAGCCCCCTGGCCCTTCTTTCTAAAGCAGAACCGACCTGAGTTTGTGTTCCAAGAGAAAGGCACCAGAGTCTAGCATGGGTGAGACAGAAAAGACTGCTGACCTCTCCTGAGAGGGCAGAGGAAGTGCACAGGGGCCGGCACCTAGTCCTTCTGTGACTGGTTTATTTGATGGCAAAATTTCTTCAAAGGCATCCTCGCCCTGTCTAGTGTGTTAGAATTTACAATCGTCCCCGGTTCCCAAATGGGAAAACTAAGGTATTGCTTGATAGACACAACAAGTCTACCCCAGGAAGTTCCTCCTAGGCCTACAAACCAAAGATACGGATGCTGGCAAGCAGCAAAGGTTCTGGCGGTGCCAAGTGTGCCGTGGTCCCTAGTGACATTCCCATCGGAGCCTTGGCCTTCCACAAGGTTAGCCTTCCTGTTCTTGAGAGCGCTGGGATCTCCATTCCTCGAGCATCTTAGTCCCCTTTGGACTGTGACAGCAAAGTGCCCTGGACATAGATTTTGAACTGGGCAGACTCCGTGTCTAGCGAAGGCTAGCTCTCTGCTTTACGGTGGGCAAGTCTTTGCTACCGGCACACACAGTGGAAGGAACACACAGACAGGTCCCTTTCATGAGAAGTAGAATCCCCAGATCTAATCCCTTCGCCCCCAAGGCCCCACCTCTTAATACTATTTCCCGCAAATTAATTTAGGGGTAGCATCACTGTTCAAACCATCACACTGGGTTTGTGTCTTAGCCTCAGTTTCTCCATCTTTAAAATGACTATAGGCCTTGAAAGCCCAGCATGCTGGACTCCTCTGCTGAGCCATAAACCCTTGGTCTGCACCTTGTTGTTAAAGGACAACCCCCTCCCCAGAGCCCACCTCCTAACTGGTTGGAAGCAAAGAACTTCCTTTGAGTGGCCTGCCCATACTTAGCTTATCATAGCTGACTCCCACATTTCCCCCTTCACAAGCACCGAGGACAGGAACCAATCTTGGGTCCTGCTTGCCCCTGGTTTTAAGGAGACATGGAACTATTTAAATTAATAAATCTATTAATTGACAACTCTGGACCTAGTATATTAACAGGCACTACGGGTAGTTATCTTGCCTCCATTTCAGGGAGTTTCCCCTTGTCTCAACCTTTCAGCCTGTTTTGGGCAGGGAGCATGGAACAACGTGTTCCTTTCCCCAACTAGTTCAAGCTGACATTGGGGCTATGTTATCCGGGCCCAAGTAGGTTGAAAGGTTAGCCAAAAGTAGGGAGGAAATTCAGGCAATGGGACACTCGTCAGACTTTGTTGAAGGGACAGGAAGAATTCATGTTCATATCAGCTGGACTGTCCACATCAGCTTTCAGGAAGTCCAGGGCTCGCCGCCAATCAGAGCAGGTTGTAGTGGGCAACTGATGCTTAGATGTGTCTGCCAGCCAAGTGGAAGCCTCTTGAGATAAGTTTAAACTAGGAACAGAAGATAAAATCTATTTACTTAAAGAACAACTCACACTGCAGAAAAAAAGCAGATAACAGCTATCCGTAAACAGAAGGAATAGACTCATACCTTTGGAGCCTAGCAAAAACTACAGATTTTGGTTAGATAATGTTATTTTTCTGCTGTCCAGATAACCACGTATGGTTTGGACAGAGATGTCTTTGGCCCGATGAGAAACACCTCCAAGTTTATACTTAGATGGCAACCAGAATAGATCTAAAATTTTGAGTTTGGTCATTGCTCTATTAGCTTATTAGAACTACCATGGGGGGGGGACGAAATTAGAAACATTTTTTATATCTTCTTAAGTCATTTTTTAGACCCTCAAAGCTTTTGAACTTTTATACTTTCACATCTTAAAGCATTTTTTTAATGAGCTAACAAGCTGGCTGTAGCTTTGTGGGAGGATCTGGATACCTTTTACTGCTAAACTGGCATTATAATATTTTTGTTCCCTTCACAAATCCCAATGACAGGACTCAGTCATGGGTCCTGTCTGTCTAGGGGCTCAAGGGGGTGATACTGGGACCACAATACCATTAGTTGGACAGTATTCACCCATATGCAAACGAAAGCCATCAGTCTGCTGATTGGACAGGGACTGAGGATAAATAGAAGAAACATGATCATTGGGGTCCTGTTAGGGCTTACAGTAAGGTGGTTAACCAGGGAGACTGGTTGAACAAGTTTTAATGCCAGCCAGCTTCCACGTGGTCTGTCCCCCATCATTAATCTGTTTTCTTAACAAGGCCATTGAATCTCTAATTACCCCAGAGTGATTAATTATGTAGAAACAAAATTCTTCCCCCAGGGCGGCACATAGGCCTCCCTGTTGCATGAAGAGGAGGTCCAAACCTCTTGGGTTCTGTAAGGGAATCTCAGCCAGGGAATCTAAAGAGGTCTCTAATTTGAGTATAGACTGTTCTATGTCTTTGAGATCCGAATTGATGGCTGACTCTAGGGCCTGGTAGGTTTTATCTTGGAGAATTAACCCCAAGGTGCCCATCCCTGTTACTCCAGCTATGCCCAATCTTATCAGGGAAGAGAGCAATACAGCGGTTGCTCCTACAGCCCATTTTTTTTTCCTGACAGGAACAGGGGAAAGGTCAGTTCCATTTGGGCCTCTGTATAGTATTTTATGTTGGGGAACAATTGGACCATCATACAAAAACCTTGTCCTGTGTTAAGGACTGTCCTATGGATGCAGGGAGTGAGCCCTGAAGGGCAAACCCACCATCCAGCAGATGCTGAATAGAGGGTGTCATTTTGTATAGTGATGGCCTGGTTACATAGACCTGCTGGGACCTGACTTCCAGGGGGCACTACACAGGCCCCCGTATCTGTCAGCTGTTGTAGCAAAATTTTCCTTGGTTTTATCAAGGGCAGAATTTTGGGGAGACTGGGGTGTAGCTTTTTGGTGACCGTCTGGGCAGCTTCATGTCTGGTTGGAAAGGCCTCTGACCATCCAGAGAAAGAATCTATAAATACTAAAAGATATTTGTAACCATATTTGCCAGGTTTTACTTCAGTGAAGTCTGTCTTCCAGGAGGAACCAGGTTTGGTGCCCCTAAATCTGTTTCCAGGCTTTTTAGGTTGATTGTCTGCATTGGTAAGTCAGCAGGCCAGGCATTTTTCAGCTATTTGTTCAATCTTGTGCTGAAGGTCAAAGATTTTTCAATGAGACTGCCTTATCAGGTCTTGTGTTATCTGCGTGCCAAGGTGGGTAGAACAGTGAATCTGACAAAGGAGAGTTTCTGCCGGCTTCCCTGACAAGAGGAGTCTTCCATTTCTGGTCATCCACCAGTTCGCTGGCTGTTTTGACTGCCATGCTCTTGGCAAGCGCTGTATCATGCATAAGTTGGCCGGAGTATATGCTGGATCCTCCGGAGGTTAGGCAGTCCTGGGTCTGGTAACATCAGGGCCAGGACAGTCATCTGCTCTGCGGCTTCTTTTGCCACTGGATCTGTCCTCTGGTTCCCTCTAGCCGTTGGGGTATCAGCTGTTGATGCCCAGGACAGTGAATAATGACCAATTTGGTTGGCAACCATAATGCTGCCAGTAAGTCTAAAATCTCCTGTTTGTTTTTGATAGTTTTTCCTTCAGCAGTAAGGAGCCCACGCTCATGGACATGGGCTGTGGCAAAGGCATAGCAGCTGTACGTATACACGTTCAGCCTCTTTCCTTTGCCATCTCCAGTGCCTTAGTCAAGGCTATCAGTTCGGCTTTTTGAGCCGATGACCCAGATGGGAGGGCTGTTGCCCACATAGTGTCCTCTTGTGCCACCACAGCCGCCCCTGCGTACCTCTTGCCTTCACGTGTAAAGCTGCTGCCATCCGTGTACCAGGTGAGCTCAGCGACCGGCAAGGGCTGGTCTTGTAGGTCTTCTTTCAGTCCATGTACCTGGCTCAGGATTCCTGTACGGTCACGTAGTGGCGCGTCCAGATCCGAGTCGGGGAGCTGGGATGCCGGATTTAAGGTCATACTTGGTGCGGAAGAAACCGTGTCCAAGGTAGATTATGGAGGAGACTTTGATAGTGAGTCCTGCGAGCATTACCCAGCAGCCCTTGATCAGGCGGTTGTTTGAGGACTCCCTCCATGGCGTTAGTGGTGGTGATGAAGAGCTCTTGACTCAAAGTCAACTGCTCTTCTCCCTTCTCCCCTTTCCCCTTTCCCTTTCCCCTCCATAAACCTCTAAATAAATATCCAAACTCAATCTGCATGGCATGTCCCTATCTGTCTCTGTCTCTTACCTGTCATGGGACCGGCTGACCCGCCGAGGTCTCTCACTGGCTGTGTGGCTCCCTGGCTAGGACCTGCTGGCCCTCATGGCCTGCAGGCCCATGGGGGAACTGTAGCATTTTATTTTTACCAAAACACCTGTGTTCAATTCTCAGCACCCACATGACAGCTCACAACTTGTCTGTATCTACAGTGGCAGGGGATACCAGGCACTCTTCTGATCCCTGTACCAGGCACACATACAGTACACACTTATACATGCAGGCAAAACGCCAATTCACACAAAATAAAATAATTTTTTTTAACATGGGCCTTAAAATTCTGAGTCTCTTCTTTGTTCTTGAGTTTACTAATGAGACTGGAGATGTCATGTCTCGGCATGGACTCCCCACGATTCCTAGTAACACTTCTTTCCTGGCTTTTAATTATTTAATTGGCAGAGAAAATGACCCATTCCCGCACCACTATCACTTTATAGGATCCTCTGAGAATTCTCAAGGTCAATACTTTGAATCTGAGAAAACAACCATCAACGTGCCAATGTCTTTCTTGAGATATACTTGACAGGGGGTGCCCCTTTGCATGGCTAGTACGGATGAATGCCCAAGCTGACGGTCCTGATTTCTCCTCTTCTCTAAGTTAGTTTCTTTTCTTGGGAAGATAACTGGAAGAATTCACCTTCCCTGTAAGAGATGGGCAGCTTTCGTTGGAGATATCACAGGCTCAAACAATAACCCTTGTGACTAATATCCTTTCTACACATATATGCTCCTAAACTCCCTTGATCCTTCTGCTCCTTGACCTGAAATTGGCTTAACCACTGGGAGACATGACCTTGAGGACCTCATTGCCTTGTTTGGGCCTCTTGACCTATCATGCCCCCTCAGTAGCTTAATCATTGAGCTTATGAATAGAAAGGAATCAGGGACATTTCTGATAGGCAGCCAGCCATCTCTTTCACTTGCTGTGTGAGGTCCCTGGGGCCCAACTCCCACTAGTCTGGCATGCAGTTACACATTGATCTTTCTAAAGTCAGATAATCTATGAGTCATATCCTGTTCAAGCCAGATAACACAAGAAAAAGTCCCTCTCTTGAGAGGTTGGTCCTCATAGCTCTTGTGCAATCAAGTTACTTTTCTTTGTAACACAGATATCTTGAACACAAGCAAAAATATTAGGAATGCGGTGTTTTGATCCTACTTCATGTTCTGGCTTTGTGGGAGCCTAGCCAGTTTGGATGTCCACCTTCCTAGACCTGGATGGAGCGGGGAGGACCTTGGACTTTCCACAGGGCAGGGAACCCTGACTGCTCTTTGGACTGGAGAGGGAGGGGGAGAGGAGTAGGGGGAGGGGGAGAAGGATGGGAGGAGGGGGAGGGAAATGGGAGGCTGGGAGGAGGCGGAAACTTTTTTTTCCTTTTCTCAATAAAAAAACAAAACAAAACAAAAAAAACACAAAAAAATATTAGGAATGGGAACCAGGGGCCATAATAAGTATGGTTCAATCCCACCATCTGGGAATAATTCCTGAGGAGCACTGCTGGCATCACATCCAGGGATGTGGGATTCCCCTCTGTATGCTGTGAATATGATTATTACCTTTGGTTAATGAAGAAGCTGTTTCAGCCAATGACTTAGCACAGTAAAACCAGGTGGGAAATCTGAACAGAGATATAGGCAGAGCCAAGGAAACACCATGTAGCTGCCAAAGGAGAAAGACACCAGCCAGAACCTTACTGGTAAACCACAGCCTCATGGTTATACACAGAATAATAGAAATGGGTCAGTTTAAGATGTAAGAGTTAGCTAGATGGGGCTGGAGAGATGGCTCAAAGTTAAGAGCACTGACTTCACTTCCAAAGGTCCTGAGTTCAATTCCCAGCAACCACATGGTGGCTCACAACTATCTGTAATGAAATATGCTGCCCTCTTCTGGCCTGCAGGGACATATGCAGGCAGACCACTGTATACTTAATAAATAAATAAATCTTAAAAAAAAAGAGTTAACTAGAAATATGCTTAAGCTATTGGCCAAACAATGTTGTAATTAATATAGTTTCTATGTTATTATTCGGGTCTAGGTGTCCAGGAGACTAACGAGCAGTCTCTGCCTACCATCTGGCACTACACATGAACTCCATGAAAGAAAGCTGAGTCGTTTGAGCTCTCAGTTGGAGAAGCCACCACATCCCAGAAGCTCAGTGTATTTACTGTATACAGCTGAACAAGGAGACAGGTTCAGTTAATCTTGGTGGATCAGGCTCTGTATGTGGAGGCTTCAGGTCGTAAACATCTGGGCGGGAAAAGCTGTGGTGGGCATCCTTGCATGTACTGTCACCATTCCGTCTTAGGCCAGATGAGGCTTTGTCACCTCTCTGAGCTCACCAGGGTATGGGGGAGGGAAGGGAGAGTCCCTGTGAGTCTGAGACTTTGGTCCTTTGATAAGACTAACTCATGTCAACAACATACATCCAACCAGGATTTCACAGCCTCATGCCTTCCCCTGCTCCCCACACTGGATTATGTAAGCACCACCATTCCCAGACTGGGGACGCCCCTCTGGGTAGAGGAAGGAGAGTGAAAAGGAGAATGGTGTAGCTTCCACCCAAACTCTCCTGTGTTCCTTTTATTAACAGATAGAACGAGTTGATCCTAGACTTGACATTCTGCTATCCTGCCTCCTGAAAAATGTGGGATAAATCAGACCAACAGGGTTTCTGAGACCCTCCCAAACTCACATAATCATGGAAAATTGGCTGCCTTCTAGCGTTTTATGGATGGTGGGTCCTACATAGGCAGGGTAAAATTAATGGGGCAAAATGCAGATGCAACTGATACGCAAAGGTCACAAGACATTACAGTTTTCTTCCTTTCTTGTCATCACTAATTAGGGAAAACAGGATTGCAGAAACCCTGGTCTCCCTCAGGAAAAGAAGCCCCTCGTCCCCAACAGGCCAAACCTTCCAGTGCTGACAGAAGGGGCAGATAAAGGCAGGTACCCTAACCTGTATTAAGAACCAGACTTTAAAGAAAAAAATATTTGGGGCTGGAGAGATGGCTCGGAGGTTAAGAGCATTGCCTCCTCTTCCAGAGGTCCTGAGTTCAGTTCCTGGCAACCACATGGTGGCTCACAGCCATCTCTGGTGGGGGTCTGGTGCCCTCTTCTGGCCTGCAGGCACACACACAGACCGAATATTGTATGCATAATAAATAAATATTAAAAAAAAAGAAAAAAAATTTGATGCTTTGTGTACTCCGGGCTGGCCTAAAGTTAGACTACAGGGTGAAAAGTGGCCTTTAATGGGAAAATACTAGCCAAAAATCCTATCTTGAATCCTAAATCTTGATCTCCTTGTAAAAAAGAGGGTAGCTATTAAGTTTTCAGAGTGCCTGATTTCATAGGTGTAACTAACTGATGTGGGCACAGGACGTACTTGCTGTTTGAATGCTCCCAATCCAAACACTTTCTGTCAATTGGCAGTCCCAAACCGGATAAGACTCTACGAAAATGATAAGGACACTTTGGGTCCCCTTGAGCATCACTGAGCTCAGTGGCACCATAGAATTCCATCTCTCTCCTCTGATCCTTTGAAAAGTAAGCTCTAACTGCCTTTACGCCCGGCTGTGCCAATATTTTGTAAGTCAGCCATTGGAAATAATTTGTAAGCAATTTCCTAAGTCAATAATCTGCCATTACATAGATGACATTTTGTTATCTGATTCAAATGCAGATACTTTAGAAAGGATGTTTGAACACCGGGCGATGGGGGCGCACGCCTTTAATCCCAGCACTCGGGAGGCAGAGGCAGGCAGATCTCTGTGAGTTCCAGGCCAGCCTGGTCTACAGAGCTAGTTCTAGGACAAGCTCCAAAGCCACAGAGAAACCCTGTCTCGAAAAACCAAAAAAAAAAAAAAGGATGTTTGAAGAAGTAAAGAAAGTCTTGCTTAAATGGAGAATACAAATTGCTCCTGAAAAGATTCAAAGAAGAGATTCTGTTAATTACGTAGGTTACAGAATAGGTTTACAGAAAATTAGAACACAAAAGGCACAAATTAGGAGAGACCAATTACGGACTCTTAATGAGTTTCAAAGATTGTTAGGAGACATTTCAGTCTACAACCGGCTGTTGAGATAACACCTGATCTAATAATTCATTTAAACACAACCTTAGATGGTGATAAAGATTTGAATAGTTCCAGAGAATTAACAGCGAAGTAGAAAAGGAACTGATAATGGTTGAGGAAAAATTACTGGAGGCACATGTGGATAGGGTGAATCCAAATCTTAGCTGTATTCTAGTAATATTGCCTTCCAGAATTTCTCCTATGGGAATTTTAATGCAGAGGGAAGATATTATTTTATAATGGCTCTTTATACCACATAACCAAGTAAAAAATTAAAAACTTATGTGGAAAAAGTCTCTGAAGTAATTATAAAAGGTAATTTGAGACTTGTCAACTAGCAGGTATAGACCCAGCAGAAATTATAGTGCCTTTCACTACTGATGAAATAAAAAAGTTATGGGAAGATAATGAACCATGGCAAAGAGCTTGTGCTAATTTTGTGGGAGAAATTAATAACAACTATTTCAAAAGTGATAGACTTAACCTTATAAAGATAACTTCTTGGATTCTTCCCTGAATTATATATGATGCTCCAATAACTGGAGTCTGTACATTTTATACTGATGCAAATAAATCAGGGGAAGCAGGTTACAAATCAGAAGAATTGAGTAAGGTGGAACAAAGCCCTTATAATTCTGCACAGAAGGCAGAATTGTATGCCAATCTTATGGTGCTAAGGGATTTTAAAGAACCTTTTAATATAGTTACTGATTCACAATATGCAGAAAGAATTATCTTGCATATTGAAACTACTGAATTTATACCAGATGATACAGAATTGACTTCATTGTTTATCCAGGTGCAAGACATAATCAGGAATAGGCTTTGTCCTATGTATATCACACACATCCCCATCCCATATGGGTCTGCCAGGTCCTCTAGCACAAGGTAATGCAGAAATTGATCAATTATTGATTGGAAGTGTGTTGCAGGCCTCAGAATTTCAGAAAAAACATCACATCAATAGCAAAGGTTTAAAGAAGGGGTTTTCTATTACATGACAACAAGCTAAGGAGATTATAAAGAGATGCCCTACTTGCTCTTTCTATAATCAAACACCGTTGCCTGCAGGAAGTAACCCAAAGGGTACTCAAAGGAATAAAATCTGGCAGATGAATGTGTTCCACTTTATGGAATCTGGTAAATTAAAATATGTACACCACACCATAGACACATATTCAGGTTTTCAATGGGCAACTGCCTTAAACTCAGAAAAGGCTGACTTGGTAATCACACATTTATTGGAAGTTATGGCCATCATGGGTATACCTGCACAAATAAAGACAGACAATGGTCCGGCATATGTATCTAAAAAAATGAAATGGGTTTTTGCTTATTATAATATAAAGCACATTACAGGTATGCCAAATAATCCTATAGGTCAGGCAGTTATAGAAAGATCAAATCGTACAACAAAGGATATGCTGAATAAACAGAAAGAGATGGAAAAAATATACCCCCAGAAGTAGATTACATAATGCTTTATTAATCTTGAATTTTCTTAACGCTAATGAGAAAGGAACAACAGCAGCAGAGAAGCATTGGATAATGGAAAGAACTTCTGAATTGAATCAACCAGTGTATTTCAAGGATGTGTTGACCTCACAATGGAAACCAGGAGATGTATTATGTTGGGGAAGGGGTTTTGCTATTGTTTCCACAGGAGAAGAAAAATTATGGATACCATCCAAATTAACAAAGATTCACTTTAAAAAGGAGAAACCTATTGAAACAGAGAAATAACAGCTCATCCACAATGGTGACAACCATACAGGTGGTAAGGAAAGCCATATAGGGTTTGGGCAGGGTTCTGTTCTCATCTTTTCAGGAAAATACACATCATCAAAAATTCAAGAGACCCTGGATGTTTGAATGATGACAGAAGAAAAAATAAATGTCCACTAAGGAGCATCTAGAAAACAGAACATGGTTTATGAATCCAGGTATGAGTTACACTTACATTTACACACACACACACACACACACACACACACACACACACATATGGGAACCCTGAATTTTACCAGACCTGATTCTGATATAGCAATAGAACATTTCCAGGAACCTGTAAGAGAACTGGAACAGATTTTATAGCAAAAGACTATTAGGTTAAGAGTTATGAACATTTTAGAAGGCAATTAAAGGAAATTGGGAACTCTGAACCTCTGAAGATGGTTAATCCTGGACTATGAAGCCTGTTAAAGAGCAGTACCTTGAGTTGTCAAATGCCTTTAGACAAATATGGGAGGAATAAATGAGCAAAAAATGAGACAGCTTTTTGCTATGCCAGCAATCCCAAATCCTCTCCTTGGTCCTTGGAGAACACCAGCCTTAGAAGCAGTGCTTGCCATTAGCTGCTGAGTTTGAGAGGCCCAAAGATTTTTTTCTGTGTGGGGAAGATTTTGTCTACCTGTCTGGGAAGGACGAGGAGATCGATTCCCAGGGTGAAGCATCCAGGAAGCTGGGGAGGTAAAGGGCCACTTCTTTTGCTTCTGTGTGGGTGGCTTTGCCAAACCCAGAGGCAAGGTGCAAGGTCTTCTGTCTTCTTGGAGGAGCTGAGGGTGCTGCAAGAGCTGGCACGTCTCTGTGTTATAAGGTCTTGTTGTTAAAATGCCATGATCTCAGGTTTGTAAAGGCACTTGAGAACCAGGTACCATTACCTGTTATTTCAAATTGAGCATATAGGCTTAAATACCCTGTAGAAGTGGTTCTGACCCTCCCCTGGGGAGGAGTCAGGACCTGGCATGCTGGGATTTGGAGTCCAGACTAATGCAACTCTTTGGCCAGGGGGCTGGGGTGATGTTCCCAACTTAACATCACAGACTCCATTGTTACTGCCTGTGGGATTGTTAACTTGTCTGTATGCCTGTATAAATTGAAAGCTTTGTGGAGATTGCCCCTTTTAACGCCTTATGCCTGATACCCTTATGCCCTTTTTTTACCCTTTTCTACCTTTATTATCCCCCTTTTTAAAACTCCCCTTATACCCTTACGCCCTTACTTTTTTTTTTTTTTTTTTTTTTTTTTTTTGGTTTTTTCGAGACAGGGTTTCTCTGTGGTTTTGGAGCCTGTCCTGGAACTAGCTCTGTAGACCAGGCTGGTCTCGAACTCACAGAGATCCGCCTGCCTCTGCCTCCCGAGTGCTGGGATTAAAGGCGTGCGCCACCACCGCCCGGCCGCCCTTACTTTTTTACCCTTAGTCTTATGCCCTCACACCCTTGCCCCTTTCAACCCCTTTTTATCCTCATGCCTTATGCCTTGTCCCTTATATCTGACACTTTGACCTTAAGGCTTCTGCCTTAAGTCCTTATGCTCATCTTCCCCTAAGTAATAAAGAAGCTTGCAGGAAAAATGTGCCTAGCCAGTCAGTTTGTTCTGCCTCTCAGATCCCATTCCCATGCCAGTCTTTCCTTGTCTTAGAAGTCCTATTCTGACCCCCGAGAGAGTGCTGAGACCAGTGCTCAGTAGCTTCTGATAACAAGCAGCCCATGGAGCGAGACTGAGCCTGGTTTGGCCTTTTGAAACTTCAAAGTCCATCTCTAAGAACACTGAAATCACAAAGGTAATGCCATCCTGTCCCAGGGTTATTTTGTACCTCGCTTTTCGGTCATCTACCCCAACAGCCACGTTCACCTTGGCAATGCTTCTGGGACAGTCAACCTTGACCGTGGTCCAAGCACGTTATGTGGTGTCTGGAAGACACCACTGAGCCTTGCAAAGAAAGCAGATGTTACTAGGCAACTCTAAATCCCTCTCTAGTAGGCTCCATCTCAGACACTGATGTAATTATTGTAATGATCTGTCCTGTCCCATTAAGAGACAAGCCTTGGGGAGCTGGAGAGATGCCTCAGTGGTTAAGATCACTGACTGCTCTCCAGAGGTCCTGAGTTCAATTCCCAGCAACCACATGGTGGCTCACAACCACCTATAATGAGATCTGGGGCAGGCGGATCTTTGTGAGTTCGAGACCAGCCTGGTCTACAAGAGCTAGTTCCAGGACAGGCTCCAAAACCACAGAGAAACCCTGTCTCGAAAAACCAAAAAAAAAAAAAAGAGAGAGAGAGATCTGGTGCCCTCTTCTGGCCTTCAGGCAGGATACTGTATAAATAAGTAAATAAATATTTAAAAAAAGAGAGAGAGAGAGACAAGCCTTGCCCATTGCCTCCCCCATCCGCCAAGGCAAGCTGATCTTCCTTTATAAGAATTGCTGTGGTCATGCTGTCTCTTCACAGCAATAGAACAATGACTGAGACAGTGCCCATGTGTCTTTTCACAAACCCTTACCCATGTTCCTGTAAACAACCCTAAGGGAGCTCACAATTGCCCACTACTCCAGGTCCAGGAGATCTAACATCCTCTTCCAGCCTCTGTGGATACCTGCACACACATGGCACATGCTTAGACAAACAAGAAAACATCTTAGGAAGGTGAGATGAAGTCAAGCCAATGCTGTGGAAAAGTCCTGTACTCTGTGGGAATATATGTCTCTATGATTGGTTTAATAAACAAGCTGACTGGCCAATAGCAGAACAGGATAAAATTAGGTGGGAAATTAGCTGAGAATGATTGGATGAGAAAGGGCAGAGTTAGAGGAGTCGCCAGCCAGTAGCAGAGGAAGCAGGCGATGAATGTCCCATGCTATTAAAGGTACTGCCACATAGCAGAGCATATATAAGAAATATGGGTTAACTTAAAATGCAAGAGCTAGTTAGTACAATTACTATAAGTCTCTGTGTAGTAATTTGGAAGTGGCTCCCAGGATGGGAGAACTCTGCCTACAAGCCACCATCCTAGCAAGACCAAATTCCTTACTGGAATAACAATCTCGTGGTGGCAAAACAAGACTGAGTGCCTTGGGTACTGTATTTCTTTACTTATGGGATATCTGAGGCCCAGGTTAAGCTCTATGCCTGTGGGCACATGGAAAGGTGAGATCTGGAATCCAACGCACATTTTCATCCCACTGGTAGGCTTCTTGAGGACCAGAGGTGGGGAGGGGGTCCGCTGATGCAAATGATCCCAATCAGACCAAACCAGACCAAATTAGAAGATGCCCAGGTTTAATGGATGCCAGCGCTCCTGGGTGGCCTCCAGAAAAACACAGAGAGGGAAAGAGGAGGATCAGAACGACCACTGGAGAGGGAAAAGGGGAGGCCACGTGTTAATTCTCTGGGGGGGGGGCAGTTTAAATAGCCTGTGGGAGTGGTCTTGACCCTCCCTGTGGAGGGGTCACCGTTTGGCAGGCTTTCTTGGAGGTGGAGATTGGACTGAGGCAACTCCCAGGGGAGGTGGCTCAAAATGGATGCCAGGGGGCTAGAGTGAAGCCCCCAACTAAGCATTTCAGACTCTTTGTATAAAGGGGTGTTAGGGAGCTGAAGTGACGCTTTTAACGAAACAGATAGGTGCTCCTACAGAGACCATATGCTGATGTTGGATGGCTTAGTCTTTTGCTTTTCCCCTTGTTTTTGAGCTAACATTTTTGCTGTTGAACCTGGGGCTTGCCATTTCTTCTGAACTGGCTACTTAGTGAGCTCTGGGGATGGTACTTGTACCTGGTTTTAGTGTGGGTAGTAGATGTGTGAGCTAAGACAATGTAGTAGTTTGAATGTAATTGGCTCCCTTGAGCTCACAGGAAGTGGCACTATTAGGAGATGTGATTTTGTTGGAGTGGGTGTGGCCTTGTTGGAGGCAGTGTGTCATTGTGGAGGTGGGCTTTGCAATTTCCTGTGCTCAAGATACCACCCAGTGTCACAGTACACTTCCTGTTGCCTTTTGATGGAGATGTAGCCAACACCATGTCTACCTGCATACCACTAGGTCCCACAATGATGATAATGGATTGAACCTCTGACAATGTAAACCACCACCCCAATTAAATGTTTTCATTTATAAGAGTTGCTATGGTCATGGTGTCTCTTCACAGCAACAGAAACCCTAACTAAGATAGGCAGAAGCACTTTACCCTCTGAGTCATCTCCCCAGCCTCTTATATTCTTTTTAGAAACCAAGAAGACTCGTGATGATCACCTCCTCCCCTACCATTCTCTTTGCTCACACCTACTGTCCTCATAACAGCATTGTTGACTGTTCCAGGTGTTTTTTTGTTTTTTTTTTTTAATTTGGTAAAGGAAGAGAGTGTTTCTTAGTGTCTTCCCTAAGGGAAGAGGCTCAGAAGGCAGAGACAGCCAGACCCTGCAGAATGAACAGCCTCTGAGGTCACTTATAATACTTCTTCAGAAATTCACCAATCCTGGTCTTGACCATGGGGTCCAGTGTCGAGCAGTCCCAGCTGGGTAACTTCACCAGTCGGTCATGAGCTTCCCAGAAGAGGGCAGAACCAATGGCTAACTCCACCCGCATCCGCCATTCGGCAAGTTTGGAGCTGATGAAGACGTTGTGGTCACCCCCCATCGGCTATGGGTAAACAAAAGGAAGATGTGATCAGCATCAGCACCAGCTGCACTCGGGTCTTCTGTAGCCTCAAGGGTTATCTGTATCTGCCTCTGCAAAAAAGGGATGAGTTTGGGGCTGGAGAGATGGTTCAGAGGGTAAGAGGCCCCGAGTTCAATTCCCAGCAACCACATGGTGGTGGCTCACAATCTCCTTGCCAGCAGTACATTGTATGCTTAATAAATAAATCTTTTTTTAAAAAAGGGGGGGGATGAGTCTTTCTTGGCAAGTGTCAAAACTATACCATCTATGTGAAACAGGCACTGAGGGTCCTGGTCAAAGATGGTGACTCCTGAGCCAGGTGACTCCCACTTCTCATTTCAGGAAGGAATGGAACTTAATTGCTTCCTTCCCCAGTATTGGATCTCCTTCTGTGATCAGAACAAGAGCAGTAAGAAGAGGCTCAGCATGCAACCTGCTTAGCGGTTAGCTGCTTCATTAAGAAATATGCACCCCAGGGTTGTTTTGTCACATGCCCTTAATCCTCACACTTGGAAGGCAGGCAATCTATGTGAGTTTGAGGCCAGCCTGCTTGGTGCAGGCCAGAACGGTTTTCCTTGAACTGTTCCACATCACACATTGGCCTATGACTAAAGTTGCTACTTTGAGTCCTGGCTGGAAACTATAAAGCCCTCTCAAGACCCTGGCCATGGGCTGGGCATGTGACTCAGCAGACAGAGGACTTACATAGCATGCACAAAGCACTGGGCTCAGTATCCAGCACACTACAAGTGGGACATTGTGTTTGTTATATACCTGTCATCCCCACACTGGAGAGGTAGTAGCAGGAGTATCAAAAGTTCAAGGTCTTTACAACTAAATAGCCAGTTTGAGGCTAGCCTGAGACACTGAGAGCTAAGGCTAGCTTAAGAAAGGAAGTAAGGGAGGAAGAAAAGGACAATGGAAGTGTCTAAACTGGCTAGCCTGCATGTACCAGCTAGCTCGCGTGGACTGAGCATACATGTAAAACACATGAAAACCCTGCGCTCCTACAAGTTTTCCTCCAATGCACAGTGCTCTCCACTGCTCAGACCCAGAACTGGGAGTGCTGTCTTAATGCTCCTGCCTCTGGAGCTCTGGAAAAGAGGCAACCGGGAAAGAGACACCGGGAATCTCCATATACTTCCTGGCAAGTCCAGCAGGAAGAGCGGGTATCTGGGAACTTAGCTGGTATATCATGGTTTTCTCTGCATCCCTGGCTCTCCCTCTGGCTTCTCTCCATGCCATGGAATTTTGTCAATTTCCATGATCAAGATGTTCCTAGATTCAGAACCTCTGATTCTTTCCTGTCACTTCCAGGTGGGTCTAGGCACCCCGACCTGACTCCCACATCTGCCTCTCTTGGTCTATTCCCCAGACTCCAGTCCCTGGTCACAGAAACACCTTCCCTCTCCCCATACCTGCATCATCTCCACCAGGGCCACCAAGTCAGCCAGGGAAATGTTGTCTCCAGTGATAAACATCTGGTCCTGCAGAAACTTCTCCTCAAACTGCTGTACGTTTCTCTTCACCTCATCGACTGCCTCATCCACCTTCTCAGCAGGAACCTCCTCACCCGTGATCATCGGGATTAGCAACTGGGCAGGGAGGGAAGTGGACAACGGAGAGGCAATATTCCAGCCCATTCCCCCTGCAGGGCTTTGGTATCCCTGTCTGTTAGATAGAGCTTGGACACTTCCAAGGATGTAAATTTCACCTTTTGGGCCGTTCTCAAGGGGCAGTTACCAAGGTCCATGTGTTTAGATGGATTTGGAGGCCTGGAGAGCAGAGAGTCCCATGCTTTGAGTGAGTCTCACTCACCAAAGGTTGATGAGTTTGGGAATCCAGTCCTCTTGGTGACATGATAGGGGCCGGAATCTTTAAAACCCGGAGTCTAACTACGGGTACCAACTTCAGAAGGGATCGAGGTGGATACAGCCAGTACTCAAGAGAGCAAGCTGTTATGGAGAGGCAAGCCCTGCGCTGGCTCTGATTCCCTGTCTTAGCAGGTGATCCTGGCTAGCACCTGATTCTACTGTGATAGCATCTGCTCCAGGGCCCTCTTCAGAGCTGGTGCTGTGCTGTTTAGACTTCCTGCTTCCAAAACTGTGTGCCGACTAAACCTCTTTTCAGGCTGGAGAGATGGCTCAGCGGTTAAGAGCACTGACTGCTCTTCCAGAGGTCCTGAGTTCAATTCCCAGCAACCACACGGTGGCTAACAGCTATGTATAATGAGATCTTGTGCCCTCTTCTGGCCTGCAGACATACATGCAGGCAGAATGTTGTATACATAATAAATAAATAAATATAAAAAAATAAAATAAAAAATAAACCTCTTTTCTTCACAAGTTACCCGACCTGAAGCATTTTATCATAGCAATGGAAAATGAGCTAAAAACACAAGCAGAAACTAGAAGTCAGAATATGTGTGCTGGTTGTCACCTCTTAAGTTTACTGGCATTCTCTAACTTAGAACCAAGTTTCTTTTTTTTTTAATATTTATTTATTTATTATGTATACAATATTCTATCTGGCATGTACGCCTGCAGGCCAGAAGAGGGCACCAGACCTCATTACAGATGGTTGTGAGCCACCATGTGGTTGCTGGGAATTGAACTCAGGACCTTTGGAAGAGCAGGCAATGCTCTTAACCGCTGAGCCACCTCTCCAGCCCCTAGAACCAAGTTTCATGAGTCCTGTCTTGACCCTTTCTAGTTGCCCTTTGCCTTTGCCAAGTTTTGTCCCACTTAGTTCATCCTGAGAAGGTAGGCAGACATGGGATCCTGGAAAAAGAGGCTCAGTCAGCAGAACCAGGCCTGGACTTCAGGCTGTCTGATGGTTTTGTTTCCCTGTTCCTGAGCCCCAGGCCGGGCCACTCACCTTGATCCACAGTATCTTGCTCATGGGCAGCTGAATGGCTGTATGCTGCCAGGCCATGAACTCGTCCACACGGGCGCGCATATGTAGGTCCGGCGGGTACCAGTGGGAAGGTGCGCTGTACTTGCGGCATAGGTAGAAGAGGATGGCCACACTACAGAAAGGGCGAGTCGGGCACTCCTTGTACCTTCTGAAAGCCCCGACACCACCCCAACATGGCCTTCAACCACAGGCAGGCCTTACATGCTAAATTCCGGCAGGAGGAGGAGGAACCCAAAAGGTTCCTCTGGGAAGTCTACCCCAAGCTGTTATGTCAGACCAATAGTCAGCAAGACACGGGTCGCTGAAGGGCGCTCAGGAGTTGATGAATGGCATAAGAAAGGGTAATGCCCCCCCCCAAATCACCAGGCAGTGGTGGTGTACACCTTTAATCCCAGTGCTTGGGAGGCAGAGGCAAGCAGATCTCCGTAACTTCGAGTTCAGCTTGGTCTACAGAGCAAGTTTCAGGACTACACAGAGAAACCCTTTCTCGGAGAGAAAGAGAGGGAGCAAAGAATGTTGAGATTCCAGAGGGAATGGCGACATCTGGGAACTGCTGAACGAAACACGTGGCTGGTGAGACGATTGCCGTGGTGGGAAGAGGACTGCCAGAGACACTTAATTCTTTTTTACCTAATTTAGTTTTTGTGTATGAGTGTTTTGCCGGTGTGTATGTCTGTGAACCTCTTGTGTGTCTGGTGCCCTCACAGGCTGGAAGACGTTTGATTCCCCCAAAACTAGAGTTACAGACTATGAAACACTCCGTGAGAGCTGGAAGCCTGGGTCCTCTAGAGAATGGTTAGGGATCTTAGCTATGGAGCCTTCCCTCCAGTCCCAAGACTTTATCTTTAAGATTCTGAGGGATGAGAGGATATAGCCCTCTAGTTAGAAGAGGTAAGATAAGTCTCAGGCAAGCCAAGACGGTGGCTCACGCAATAACCCATTAAAAGGGATTGGTCTCGTGGGGATGGGTGTGGGATGGGGTGGTGGGGACCAAAGGATACAGGGCAGAGGTTAGACCAGAGCTTTGCAGGAAGGGATGGCCCAGGCTTGCTAACGGACAGTTAGTGTATGTAGGAAATGCCACAGGATGGAAGAGCAGACAAAGAGGGCCGATCAGAAACAAACAAACTGAAATCAAACAACCAGAGTTGAGATGGTTTCCAAGTCCCACTAAAGCTCAGAACGACACTGCATTCCCACCAGGGGAATTTTAGGAGGTGGGACAACTCAGGGTGATGGGATTGCAAGGGCAGATTGATTCATGCATGGTTAAAATGATTAATAGGTGACCAGGTTGACACAGGTGGTTGAGTTCTGTAAGCACACACACAGATGCTCTCCCTCCCCAGCTCACTTGTTTGCTCACCGCGTTGTAATCTCTCTGTTACTAGGACCCAAAGGGAAGGCAGACGCTAAGCCAGGTACCAGTTCCACTCTCCTGGGCTTCACAGCCTTTAGAACCACGAGTGGACGTCAACCTTCTGCTCTTTAGAATCTCCCACGCTGCCCAATTCAGCCACAGTAACCCCAAACCGACTAAGCAGGACTTGAGAGGGACTGCTGTGGAGGCTCAGTGGTCAAGAGCACTTGCTACACTCCTGGAGGACCCTGGTCTGGTTCCTAGCCCCCACATGGTGGCTCGCAGCCATCCGTAACTCTGGTTCCAGGAGATTTGATGAGCTCTTCTGGCCTCCCGGGCACCAGACATGCACTCAGTGCACATACACACATATAGGAAAAATACTCATGTATGTAAATGTGGGACTTGAATATGAGCTGGCTAAGGATAGAATTGGGAAGGCTTGGTAATTTCACCCATTGTCATAATGGTATTGGGTGATGTATGTGTTAGAGTCTTTGTTTCTTAGTGGGATATTTCTAAGCACTCATGGGTAAAGTGATGGAACGTGTGGGAGGAGGACAAACAGAGGGAGGTGTCGATGAGGCAAAGTGGATAGCCCCAGAAGCCACGAGATGGTTGTGTGAGGTTTGCTGAAAATCCCAGGACTTGGGATATAGAGACAGATGAATCTCTGAGATTAAGGCCAGCCTTGTCTACATAGTGAGTTCTAGGCCAGTCAAGTGTACATCAATCTTTCCTCATCTCAGGAAATAAATAAACAAATTAATAAATGCTGGCAGGCAGATCTGTTCCCACTGAATCTCCCAGAAGGAGCAGAGACGGATCTTACCTTTCACATAAGACGAACTTTCCGTCTCTGAGGCTGGGGACCTTCCTCAGGGGGTTGATTTCGATGTATTCCTTGCTATGGTGGTGACCTGAGGGGGCAGGGAGGGTCTGGGGCTTTGGGGACCCCAAGGGAAAGAGAACTTGGGCTTCTAAAGACAAAAGGGGGAATCTGAGGCCTCAAGAACCCCATAGCTTGCCCCAGATCATGGGGAAAGCAGAGATATTGCCGAGGCCAGGGTTAGGAAAGATCCCCCCTCCCCTTGTGACCCCCTTTGCCAGGGATCAAACCATCCCTTTGGCTCCCAGGAGCTAGAAGTTCAGTCTTCACCCAAGGCCTAAAATTACAACCTCAGCCCTAGGGACCTAAGTGCGGCCTTCCGTCTCATCACCGCTCACTCACTCTTGTTTCCCCTTTGAAGGCATTGGGCCACTGAACCGTGAAGCTTGCAGAACCCTGCCAATGCACCCAAGGTCCCTTGATATCTACAGAGAACTCCACAGCAAGCGGGACTACTAACCCCTCCTGACCCTCCTGTTTGCAAGAGGAAACCCATTGGGAGTCCACCACACCTCATCCATTTCTGCAGCTCCCACGTCTACTGCATAGTCTACTGCTCTCTCTCCTTGGTGTCTTGGATCTTGAACCACCCATCCCAAGGGTCTATGCAACCTTGAGTGCATTTGTTTTTCATATTCCTGTCATTTATCTCCTCCTTCTTTTCCTTCTTTTTTATTTGTGCATATGAGTGTGTGTGTGTGTGTGTGTGTGTGTGTGTGCGCGCGTGCGCAATTGCGCGCACATGGGAGCACGCATAACCTGAGTATCAAACCAAGGGTCTTGTTTGTGGCATGCTAAGCAAGTGCTTTATCACTGAGCCACAGTCCTAATCCCAGGGCAGATTTGAACACTGAGAGAGGATGGGCACAGTCTGGGGGAGGGTGGGCACAGACTGGGGGAGGGTGGGCACAGTCTGGGGGAGGGTGGGCACAGTCTGGGGGAGGGTGGGCACAGACTGGAGGAGGGTGGGCACAGTCTGGGGGAGGGTGGGCACAGACTGGGGGAGGGTGGGCACAGACTGGAGGAAGGTGGGTACAGACTGAGGAAGAGTGGGCACAGACTGAGTGTCATATGCTCTGTCCCATGGTAATGGGTGTGTCCAGGGTCAGCCTGGTTGGTGGGTGCTACAGATAACAAGATGTGAGACCTCTAGAGGTGATGGTCAAAGCTCCGGCTCAGAGTCTGAGGCTGGCCTAGCAGCCCTCCTTCCTGACCCCCAAAGATCCTATTCATCCCAACAGGGAGATTGCTGTTCATGGTGGCCGGCAAAGGTTAGGCTAGATAGGGACAAGGCCCGAGTACCTTGATATCTCTTTCACCTGTTTCCCTTGCTGACCTTTGACCCTCAGAAGCACTCTCACCAGGCACCCTGGGAGCACCTCAGGACCAGGCTTCCTGGCAGCACTGAGGACTGACCTTTTAGGAGATCCACAAATTGGAAGTCAAAGGGGATGCCATTCTTCTTGGCAAAGATGTAGACGGCGCGGCAAGGTGCTGACAGCAAGTCCATATACAGCTCCAGGACCATGTTGGGATGTTTGCCAAGCCCACAGCTGCAGTGGGTGGAGCACAGACCTGGGCCTGTGTCTAGCCTGAGCACCCAGGTCTAGGCCCTCTCCCACCTGAGCTGAGAGCCCTGCATTCTGGAACTTACATCCCTTGATGTTCTCATGAGGCCAGGGCACCTGGAATTCTTACAATAGCAAAGATTCTGAGACTCAGGGGTGTCAAGGGGACTTCCCAGAGGGCTGGGACAGGTTCCTATTGAGCCTGTTGCTCTGTGGCTCAGCCCCAGAGACATCTGTCTGAGAAAGGCTCACGTCTGAGAGCATCCCCAGGGCCAGGCCTTCTCTGAAGAATAGGGTGAAAGGGAACTTACAGGTCCAGGATAAGAAAAAGACAAGGACTGAGTTTGCATGGCCTGACGTAAAGACTGGGCTGTCCGTGGGTAAATCTACTCTGAAATGCGGTTGGGAAAGAACTGGAAAAAGGTAGGTGCTTCATCTTGGATTTTGAATGATCTCTGAAGGCCATGCGTTAAAGGTGATAGTGGGAGCCTTAAAAGGTGGGGCCTGTAGAGCTGGTACTATAGCCCAGTGGTAGCGTGCATATAGAAACCCTAGGACTAATGGTGATAAAGAAAGGTGAGTCCTGGCAGAAGGCATTGACACACTGAGAACAAGTTCTTGAAGGGATAGAAGGTGTTGGCTCATTGGAGGACATTTTCTTGAGGGGGCCTGTAGAATGGAAGTCTCATCTTTCTTCTTTTTCTTCCTGGTCATGAGGTCACAGTTCTCCCTGCCATATGCACTTCCTCACCGTGTCTAACACCCCCACCCCCAGAGACCTGAAAGCAATAGGTCCTCCCAGTCATGACTCTTAACTCTTTAAAATCTTGAGACCAAATAACCTCTCTTTCCTTTAAAAAATTTTAGGGGCCGCAGAGATAGCCTGGTGGTTAAAAGCGCTAACTGCTCTTCCAGGGGACTAGGTTCCATCGCCAGCACCCACAGATAGGCTTACAAAGACCTGTTCCAGAATACCTTAATGCCCTTTTGTAGTGAGCCAGACAGGATCGCCATTACAAGATGGCGCCGACATCCTGTCTTATTGGTTATAAACAACTCCATATTTGGCTATGGCTTTGAGAGCTGCGCGTACCCGCTTCCCGCATGCGCAGTGGATGAGGATCCTTGAGCCTATCCCGATGCGGTCTGGTGTCAGCTGTTGTTGGCAGCCAATCACAGGGCTACCCGTGTGCCAATTCCCTATTTAAGCGGCTGCCTTAGGGCACCCCGCCCCTTCGCTTCCTGCTGCCTCTCCCGTCTGCTCCCTGTTCCTCGTTTTCCCGCCCCTCATTCCATGCTCCCCGTCAATCAAGGGCACTCCAGTAAAAGCGTGATCTGAGTGGAATCCTGGTGTGGTGGTCATTCTTCATCGCCGGTCGAGAGGTCCGCCACAGCTGGTGCCGAAAACCCGGGAACTTCGGTCGCCAGGCGAAGGGCCGAAGAGGATTCTGAACTCAACACGCGGAGTGGCGACGTCGGTAAGTTTCTCCCAGTATGCTAATTTCAGTCTCCCCAAGTATGCTGTTTGTGGGAGTGGGTTCTTGGGTGTTTGGTCTCGTGTTCGTGGCGTTTGTGATGTTTATACTGGCCTGCTGTCTCTGGTTGCACTGCCTTAAGTCCGGCCGCAACCTCAGGGCGGGGAACAAGGTTGACGTTCCGAGAGAGGGGCGAAAGGCCCGCATTAAACACAAGAACAGTTTTTCAGATTCAGATTCAAAGGGAGGAAACTTGGAAAGGCCTGAAAGAAAAAAAGCAAGAGAAAAGGATCCTGGTACAAACCTCTCTAAAAGAGAGGCTAATGAGAAGGGGAGAAGTCCCCTCTATCCAGCGCTCGAGGAATTTGCGAGCCTGGATCGGTCTGAGGAGGAGGTAGACCCTCAGGAGGATGAAGATCTGGAGGAAACCTCCGCTGACTATGAGGAGGAAGGATATGAATGGAGGCGGCCCCCTGCAAATAATGAGTCAGCAGGGGTGGGTGTGGGCCCATTGGCGCCACGGGAACCATGCCTGCCCCCTGTGCTTCCATCCTATTCACAAGGGAGAGGGGGATGCCATTTTATTAAAAGAGATACATGGGCACGTCTAGCGTCTGCATTTCCAGTTTTTGAAGACCTGCAGACTAATGAGAGACATTATGAGCCTGTATCTTATAAACAGTTAAAGGATTTAGTGGAAGCAGTTCGAACCTATGGAGTTACAGCTAATTATACCATAGCCTTGCTGCGTAGAATCGCCACCATGGCCATGACTCCTACAGATTGGTTTGAGACTGCTAAGGCTTGCCTAAGTATGGGACAATTTTTGGATTTTAAATCCATTGTTACAGATAAAGCTCATGTCCAAGCTAGGGTGAATGCCCAGAATAATCGTCCCCAATGGACAGCGGATATGCTTTTGGGGCAAGGGCAATGGGCTGCCGACCAGCTAGGATATCCTCAGGAGGTGTACCAACAGATTAATGATATCTGCTATAGGGCATGGAAGTCCTTGAATAATAAAGGAGAAGTCAAAGGCCACCTAACAAAGATTATTCAGGGGCCAAATGAACCCTTCTCTGATTTTGTGGCTAGGATGCTTGATATGGCTGGAAAGATTGTTGGGGATGTGGATCAGGTGATGCCGTTGGTACAGCAGATTGTTTTTGAACAGAGTACTAAGGAATGTCAGGGGGCCATTACTCCTGTTAGAGAGAAGGGAATTGAGGCTTGGCTAAAAGCCTGCCGAGAGGTTGGAGGGCCCCTTACCAATGCAGGCTTAGCGGCTGCTGTTTTATCTGCTACTCAGGCCGCAAAGACAAGGAAAGGAGGAGGGTGTTTCAAGTGTGGACAACAAGGACATTTTAGGAGACAATGCCCGTTACTGAAAGGGCTGTCTTCTCCGGCTCAGACTCCTAATGTGAGGCAACCTGGCATTTGCCCAAGATGTAAGAACGGAAAGCATTGGGCCAATGAATGCCGGTCCTTTAAGGACATCAATGGACAGCCCATTATGCAGCTCGGTGGCCAGGAGTCAAAAAACGGATTGAGGGGCCCCCGTCCCCAGGGCCCGAAAATTTATGGGGCACTGCAGCAGACCACCATTCCCAACCCGACTGTATCCGCCGAGCAACCTCAGGCTCAGCAGGGTTGGACCTCCGTGCCTCCACCGGACTGGTGTTAACCCAGGAGATGGGAATTCAGGTGGTTGAATCTGACATGTATGGCCCCTTAGAAAAAGGAACAGTGGGGATTGTCTTAGGACGATCCTCATCCACTATGAAAGGCTTGATTGTCTTTCCAGGAGTCATTGATTCCGATTATACTGGAGTGATTAAGATCCTGTGTCATTCTTCCTGTGGCGTGATTTCTATTGCGCCAGGGGACAGGATTGCCCAACTGCTTATACTACCATCTAAGCATGAGACCTTTCCTGCACATCTTAAGGAAAGGAATGACAAGGGGTTGGGCTCCACTGGAGTGGACCTTGCCTGTCTGTCTATGGAACTAGATCAGAGGCCCATGCTGGATTTAATGATAGAGGGAAAGATATTCTCCGGATTGGTGGATACTGGGGCAGACCGGAGTATTATCCAGCTGCAAGCCTGGCCCAAGCGCTGGCCATTGCAACAGTCATCTCAATCCTTACAAGGGCTGGGCTACGCACGCACCCCATACATGAGTGCCAAAGAGCTGGTCTGGAAAATGGAGGACCAACAAGGCACGGTTCAACCCTTCGTGGTTGAAGTTCCCATTAATTTGTGGGGCCGTGACATTCAACATCAATTGAAACTTAAGCTAACTAATGATTATTCAGAGGCTAGTAAAAGTATGATGAAAAGACAAGGTTTTGTTCCATCTAAGGGCCTGGGGAAGAATCTTCAGGGTTGTCGCAGGCCTATAGAGTCTATGAAAAAACAGGATAGAAAGGGCCTGGGTTTTTCCTAGGGGCCACTGAAGAATCGGCTTCCAATAACAATCTTTTGCCCATACCCTGGGAGTCCAATAAGCCGGTATGGGTTCCCCAGTGGCCCCTTTCTCAAGAAAAATTGGAAGCTGCAAAAAACCTGGTCTTAGAACAATTAAGGCTCGGGCATGTGGAGCCTTCTGTTTCACCATGGAACACCCCTATCTTTGTTGTTAAAAAGAGCTCAGGAAAATGGAGATTATTACATGACTTGCGTGCAGTTAATGCTCAGATGCAGGTTATGGGTGCAGTCCAGAGGGGACTACCCTTACTCTCTGCCTTGCCACGTAGCTGGCCGGTCATGGCCTTGGACATCAAGGATTGCTTTTTTTCCATTCCTTTGCACCCAGATGATAGGGAGCGATTCGCATTCACTTTGCCATCGGTTAACCATGAGCAACCCGATACTCGTTATCAATGGAAAATGCTTCCACAGGGGATGGCCAATAGCGCGACAATATGCCAGCTATATGTAGCTCAGGCCCTCCTACCCGTTAGACAACAATTCCCAAAAATAAAAATAATTCATTACATGGATGACGTCCTGTTGACTGCCTCTTCGCAGGAAATGCTCCTGGCCGCATTCCAGGAAACGGCCTCGGCCCTACGCCGTTGGGGCCTGGTCTTGGCACCTGATAAGATCCAACAGACTACTACTATAAAATTTCTGGGGGCAATTATATCCCCTTTGACGGTGACCCCTCAAAAGATTTCCATTCGCACCCATCATTTGAGGACACTTAATGATTTTCAACAATTATTGGGGGATATTAATTGGATTAGGGGGTATTTAAACATCCCCCGGGCAAAGTTGTTGCCCTTGTTTTCTATTTTGGAAGGTGATCCAAATGTTAACTCAAACAGAACTTTGACCCCCTTGGCTGAAAAGGCTTTAAAACAGGTGGAGAAAGCAATGACTAAGGCACAATTGTGCCGAGTCGATCCTGCTTTGCCCATATTCTTATGCATCTTAAAAACTACACATTACCCTACTGGGGTGCTATGGCAAGATGGCCCTTTATGGTGGTTCCATGGTAATTCTTCAGGTACCAAAGCTATTCAATATTATCCTGAGTTGGTTGCTTCTCAAGCGGTATTGGGGATAAAGCATTGCTTAACATCTTTTGCAACCATGCCAGATAAATTAATTATTCCCTATACCAAGGGACAGGTGGAGACATTGGCAGCTACAGTAAATGAATGGGCTGTTTTGGTTTGCGCTTTTCCTAACCTTATTGATAATCATTATCCAAGACATCCCATATTGAATTTTGTGGAAAGGAACTTAGTGTATTTTCCTAAGGTCACCTTTAAAAAGCCCATTAATATGGCCTTGACTGTTTTTACTGATGGCTCCAAAACTGGCAAAGGTGCCATAGTAATTCAAGGTAGGGAACCCATTTTGCTTGATTTTCGACCTGATTCCCCACAAGTCACGGAATGTATGACCGTGCTGGAAGTTTTTAAAAGATTTTCAGAACCCTTCAATTTATTTTCAGATTCTAAATATGTGGTGAATGCTGTTGCCTCGTTGGAGGTGGCCGCCTTTGTTAGAAATTCAAGTACAGTTTCCAATATTTTATGTCAAATTCAAGCGTGCATTTTACAAAGGGATAATCCCTTTTTCATTGGACATATTCGGGCACATACTTTGCTTCCAGGACCCATGTCTGAGGCCAATGATTTGGCTGACTGCCTTACCCGGTCCATGGCTTTGGTCGTCTCGGACCCTATAGAATTAGCACGAGATTTTCATAAGCTTTGGCATGTGCCTGCCAATACCCTTAGAAAAAAATTTCATATTTCCAGACAGATAGCCAGAGATATAGTTAAAGCCTGTTCTTCATGTGTGACCTTTTTATACCCTCCTAATGTTGGGGTCAACCCTAGAGGGCTGCAACCTAACGTGTTGTGGCAAATGGATGTTACCCATCTGCCTGATTTTGGCAAATTAAAATATTTACATGTATCAGTGGATACCTTTTCTGGCATTATTCATGCCACGCCCCTAGCGGGAGAAAAGGTGACTCATGTAAAAACACATTGCCTTGAGGCCTGGGCTGCCTGGGGAAAACCCCTACGCCTGAAGACAGACAATGGCCCGGCATATACCTCCCATGGATTTCGTGCCTTTTGCGCACAGCTCCAAGTGACCCACATTACGGGTCTTCCATACAATCCACAAGGACAAGGTATTGTGGAGAGAGCCAACAGAAATATTAAAGAAATTCTACAAAAACAAAAAGGGGGAATAGCTGAATCCGCCTCCCCCAGGGAAAGAATCTCCCTTGCTCTCTTCACACTTAATTTTTTAAACCTGAATGAGTCGGGTACTGCAGCAGCTGAAAAGCATGCAGCAGGCCCTATGGAACAAAAGGAATATGTGATGTGGAAAGATATATTGGATAACAAATGGTATGGACCGGATCTTGCGGTGGCAAGATCCAGGGGAGCTGTATGTGTTTTTCCACAGGGCCAAGAGGCTCCACTTTGGATTCCGAGCCGGCTGACACGCATGATCAAGGAAGTTCCTAAGGAAGAGGCTGAGTCGCTGGAGAAAGTTCCTGCTAACATCCCTGATGACGTGGATCCAGGGGAAGGTGGAGCACAGAAGGAGAAGCCTGTCAGCCTTCCCAAAGGCGATGCCCATTCGCCATGATTTCCCCAGATTTTTACCACCGATAGAAACCTTGAGTTATAAGTCTAAAGTGGCCCTTTTAGGAGAAGCACGTAACATTACAGAGAAAGGGTCCCTGTGCTTTCAGTTCCATGGGCATGTTTTTTGGCAAGCTGCCTGGGTGGCTATGTGTTGTGCCTGTGGTTGGTTTGCTGCCTTCGAGCACCAGACCAATAGGGATAAGGCTATATTGGGATAAGGTTATAATCTCTCAGGCTTTAGCTACCCTGGAGTGTGGCTCCTTCCCCCAGATATGGTTGTCAGCACTAAGAGACGCTTAGGGCTTCCATCCTGCACAGCCTTTGCACCCCATGGGATCTGTTGATTGATCCATTGCACTTGGGTAGGTGTGCGGATGTAGGTTCCTCCTGCACAGCCTTTGCACCCCATGGGATCTGTCGATCCATTGCACTTGGGAAGGTGTGTGGTTGTAGGTTCCTGCGACACAGCCTTTGCACCCCCGGGGTTCCTCGAGTACCCATTGCACAGGGGAAGGTGTGTCCATGGAAAATATCTTCCATCCTCGATCGACCAACACATCATGAGGTGGGGGTCAGATTGGATGACGTTAGTCCTGCGCTCATTGCTTACAAACAATAAGGGGGAATTGTAGTGAGCCAGACAGGATCGCCATTACAAGATGGCGCCGACATCCTGTCTTATTGGTTATAAACAACTCCATATTTGGCTATGGCTTTGAGAGCTGCGCGTACCCGCTTCCCGCATGCGCAGTGGATGAGGATCCTTGAGCCTATCCCGATGCGGTCTGGTGTCAGCTGTTGTTGGCAGCCAATCACAGGGCTACCCGTGTGCCAATTCCCTATTTAAGCGGCTGCCTTAGGGCACCCCGCCCCTTCGCTTCCTGCTGCCTCTCCCGTCTGCTCCCTGTTCCTCGTTTTCCCGCCCCTCATTCCATGCTCCCCGTCAATCAAGGGCACTCCAGTAAAAGCGTGATCTGAGTGGAATCCTGGTGTGGTGGTCATTCTTCATCGCCGGTCGAGAGGTCCGCCACACCCTTTCATGGCCTCCACGGGGCACAGACATACGTGGAGGTAAAGAGCCATGCACATAAAATAGAAAGCTTCTTTTCTTTGAACATTTATGTTTATTTTGAAATTATGTATATGTGGGAGGGAGAGTATATTTATATATATATTATACATGTATGAGTGAAGATGCCCAAAGAAGCCAGCAGAGGACAAAAGAGCCCTTGGAACCAGAGTTACAGGTGTGTGAGCTGCCCAACACGGGTGCTAGGAACTGAACCCTGCTCCCCTGCCAGGGAAGAACACGGCCTTATGTGCTGAACCACCTCTTCAGCTTCCTTTTCTTCGTTGTAAGTTAACTCTCTAGGGTATTTTATTACAGTGATGGGAAGCTAACACACTGCGGGAGTTCAGGGAGCAAAGGGGCAGTTTTGAGGGCGCTCAGGGTGTGGGTTCACCAGACTGTACCATGCAGGAACCCAGAAACTCTCTAGCCTTGATTAAAGCAACACAGCTCCTACTGTGCACCGCGCAGCTGTGGAAGAAGGTCACTAGAAACGCATGCTGAGGCCACACAGTGGCTTTGGGCTTTACGGCTTTACTAGTTAATTTCCTCTTTGCTGCAGTAAAATTCTTGGCCAGACAAGATACGGAAGGAAAGATTTATTCAGTCTCATTCTCTATCACGGTGGAAAGCCATAGGGGGAAGGGTCTTGAGGCAGCAGGTCATATCAAATCTGGGGTCAGGAACAAGAGGGTGGTGAACACTGCTGCTCGCATTTCTTTTCTTGCAATCTGGGAACCAACCCCAAAGAATGATGCCCCCCTGCCCCTGCACACACACACCTGTATCCCCTGGCGGAATGTACTCAGGCACCCAGGGTCCTATGGCTGCTACTTCACCAAGTAGCCTGTTCAGAGGTGCAAAAGTTCCCTTTAAGAGACAAACTGCGCCCATTCTTGCTCTTCCCGCTGTTTTTCTGAAGAGGGAAGCTGCTCTCTGCCTCTCTCTCTCTCTCTTTCTCTCAGTCTGTCTCTCTTCCCTCCCCACTCCCTTTATCGCAATAAAACGCCCACTTAAGCTCTGTCTCTCTGTCTGTCTGTCCCTCACCCACGCTCCAAGGTCCCTCTCACGCAGAATCCTATCACTTCCCACTTTAGTGAACCCAGTCAAGACACGCCCTCACAGGCGTGGCCAGAGACGTGCCTCCAAGGTGACTTAGACCTTGTCACGTTGACGATAACAATGATCTTGGAAGATGCCCTGTCTTTCTAGGCCTCGTTTCCACAGGACAGTGTGAGGCTGAGGATCAGGATCTGTTTGTAACAGACAGTATCATGCAGGGCAGAAAGCAAGCTTCTTCCCCTTAGTGAACACCTCCAGAAGCCACTGCAACAGCTTCTGTGCCAGCAGAGGGCCGTGCCACACCTTATGGGTCCCCTGGGACTAGAATATTAACTTGTGGAGCTCCTAGAATCACCTTCTGTGGGCCTAACAGCCAGCTGAGGTCAAGCTTTGGAGAGGTGACAGCCCACGTCTGCTAGCAGGCAGGCATGAAGGCCTCTCTTACTTTGATGCCAGGAACATCATCACACCTACCAGGGAGACCTGCTCAGTAGTCAGGAAGGTCCTGGCTACTAGGCCACTGTTGTGTGATATTTTATTTGTGTTCTGACAAATAAAGCTTGCCTGGAGGTCAGAAGGCAGAGCTAGCCACTGATTAACCATAGGGCAGTGGTGGTACATGCCTTTAATCCCAGCACTTGGGAGGTGGAGATGGGAAGTGATAAGGTGGAGTGTAGACAGGATCTCAGTTTTTTGGACTGAGCAACAAAACCAGTAGGATACAATTGGCTGCTCCCGGTCCTCTGATCGTCCAGGTTTTTAACCTGATATCTGACTCCTGGTTTTTCTTAAGATTAATTAGACTAACGAGTCAGACCATTAACCTTCCATTACTGGCAGTCCTGGCTCCTGCCCCAGTCTGCAAGACAGAATTGAGATGACTTACTTTGTACATGTGGATGCTATTGGCAGGCAACATGATGATGATATTGAATGCAGTGATGGATTGATGATGTCTGTCCGGGGCAATGGGAGGGAGAAGCTATATATACCAATTGGTACCTTCCATTACTGCAGCCCTGGCTCCTGCCCCAGTCTGCAGGGCAAAGTTGAGGAGGTATAGAAGACAGCTGTGCTGTGGTCAGCTAGAGTAGCTATTTTTCTTGTTTTGTTTGTTTTTGAGGCAGGGTCTCATTCTGTGGTACTGACGGACCTGAAACTTGCTATGTAGACCAAACTGACCTCAGATTCATAGAGATTCACCTGCCTCTGCCTCTCTATCTCACCAAGTGCTGGTACTACACGTATGTGCTGCCACCCGCCATAGTTGGGTTTGTTTTGTTTTCTGTTACTGGAAAAACATATTTATAACAGCATATTAAAGAAAGAGAGGTTAGGTCTGGAGAGATGGCTCAGCAGTTAAGAGCACTGGCTGTTCTTACAGAGATCCTGAGTTCAGTTCCCAGCAACCACATGGTGGCTCACAAACATCTGTAGTGAGATCTGGTGCCCTCTTCTGGCCTGCAGGGATACGTGCAGGCAGGACACTGCATAATAAATAAATGAATTAATTTAAAAGAAGGAGAGGTTAATTCTGGCTCACAGGTGGAGCGCAAAGGCCATCAAAATGGAGAAGGCATGGAGGTAAGGTAGAGGGAGTATGAGCTGCTGGTCTCATCCCATCCACAGCCAGGGAGCAGAAGTCAGCCCTCACATTCGTACATGCTTCTTTACACGCTGTCCTGGACTCTATCCAATGGCATGAAATCACCCGTATTTAGAAAATCCCTTCCCAGACTCACCCAGAACTGTGTCTTCCACATGATTCTAAATTCAGTCTAGTTGACGATCAAGATTAACCACCAAGGGCTCAGATGATGACTGATGACTAAGAGGTTATGAGCCTTGCCTGCTCTTCCAGAGGTCCTGAGTTCAATTCCCAGCAACCACATGGTGGCTCACATCCATCTGTAATGAGATCTGGTGTCTTCTTCTGGCCTGCAGGCAGAACAGATTATACTTAATAAATAAATAAACCTAGGGGGAATATTTTGGAAAACGAAATATTTACCGACAAACAGGAAGGGAGTTGGGAATCTTTCTGAGCCAATCTTTGGCTCACACCCTAACATTTAACCAGCTTCTCCAAAGCTTTGCCTTTAGGAGAGGGACACCAAAGCTGTATTCTGTCTGCACAGCATCGTTACTGCTCTACCTCCACACACTGCTGGGAGATGTTCCCCTCTTCTCCTCTCTAGATCTACATTTCCACCCTCTTCATCTGCAGCAGCCCTGGTCTGCCCTCTATGGGGACCTCACTGCTTCCAGCTAGCAGCCCCATTCCAGACAATGAAAGCAGCCCTGCCCTGTGGAGGACTAGCAGTGTGGGAATCTCTGACGTTGAAAAGTGGTCACCTAGTCTCTCCGTGCAGTAGTTTTTTCATGTGCTCACAGTCACACTCTGTGAGTCTATTTTGACTGAGACACTTCTCTTGCGTTGTGAAGGGCTGGGCTGTGGGCAAAGTCTCAGAAAATGGGTGCAAAGGGAGCCAGGGCTTGGCACCCACACTGGAACGTGTTGATTGAGTAGCATGTGGGGTTGGCCACAAGCCAGAGTCATCTAGGCTTTCCTGTGCTCCTAGTCAAGACCTCCCAGGAAATGATCAGGGCCCCATTCTGAAACCTGAGGAAGGGAGACTCATCCTCCGGTCCACACCTTTTTGGACTGTTGAAAGACCCCTAGTGTGGGGAGACTCTCACTCAAGTCTCAGGATAACACAACCCCCCCAGGAACTCACGAGAGACCGTCCTTGCTCCAATCACATGAGGTTTATTGACAGGAACCAGAGCGCTGGGGCTGAAACTCATTTCCCACTAAGGGGTAGAATTCGACCCCAAGTAGCTGGGAGAAGGGGTATTTAAGGGAAGAAACTATAACCCAATAATCCAAAGGGGGTAGGAAGGACGTCATTGGAAAATTCCGAAAATACCAGTGATCACTGAAAAATTCCAAAAAGACCAGTGATAATCACAAGGGAATAACTCCCTGTTTCTCAAGATTATAATCTAACTTTATCTTCAGCTAGTTCCTGAAGCAGAGTCACTGAACCGGCTAATCTAGATTTTTGATTCTTCTCTCCCTGCTTAGATTTTTTGCTCTATTTTTTCTGCTAGAGGGGTCTGGATTTATCTGGGTCTTTCACTGTGAAAAGGGGCTGTAATGCCTTCCCCATGCTTTTCACGGGATCCGAAGCCTACTAGAGGGTAGGACTCTGGGAGATAGACATGCCCCCCAACACACACATTCACATGATGATGTGGGGATGACATCATCCATGGTTTCAGGAACAGCTCATGCCTTGGCTGGGTGAGTGAACACCCCACTTACGCCTTTTGTCACTCTGACAGTGACAAGCAAGGTCACTGTCCTGGCTAGTTTTATGTCAACTTGACACAAGCTAGAGTCATCAGAGGGGACAGAGCCTCAGTTGAGAAAATGCCTCCATAAGATCAGGATGTAGGCAAGCCTGTAGGGCATTTTCTTAAGCAGTGATTGATGGGGGAGAGCCCAGCCCATGGTGGGTGGGGCCATCCCTGGCCTGGTGGTCCTGGGTTCTATAAGAAAGCAGGCTGGGCAAGTAGTAAGCAGCCCCTCCATGACCTCTGCATTAGCTCCTGCCTCCAGGTTCCTGCCTTTCTTGAGTTCCTGACTTCCTTTGATGATGAACTGTGCTGTGGAAGTATGAGCTAAATAAACCCTTTCCTCCACAACTTGCCTTTTGGTCATTGTGTTCCATCACAGCAATAAAAACCCTCAGACAGTCATTGTGGCTTCTGTCCCTGGAATGAGGAACCAGGACACAGGTGAAGGGTTGAATTTTTGCCAGGTCCTTGGTTCTCTTCAAGAATAAGCTCTGCTCTGTACACAATCGCCTGGCTGGTCCACAGTGGAGAAGCATGCCTGGGCTAGGAACCAGAGATGGCCCAGAGCCCAGGCAAACAGAATCTGCCTTGCGAAAGCAGGCAGGACCAAGAGAGCAAGGGGTCTCACCACTGCCTGGCAGTGGGAATCTAGGCCCTGATCTGGCATGTTCAGATGTGCCAGAAGCCCCTGGCCCATATTGCCTTTGGACACAGCAGCCCCATCCCATGCTGGTGGCCCGGTAGAGACTTGGATTTGTCACAGTCCTGTGAACGAATGGAGCATGGACAGATAGCTCAACAGGAAAGCAAAATGGAGCAACTGGGCTAAGCACAGGGGAACGGAGAGGTGTTTGCTTACTGACTTGTTGATGTCACCCCTCCATTCAACAGTGAGTCTTGGAGACAAAAATCAATGGTCTGGTCTACATGTCAAGAGTCACACGGAAGGAAGGCACTAGATAAAAGTCAGGGTTCTTTTGTGTTAGCATATCAGGCAGCTGGGCTTAACTGTTGTCGCAAGGGGGAGGGACAGTACTTAGCTATGTGTGGTTTGAATAAAAATGGGCCCCAAAGGCCCATAGGGAGGTCTGGTCTTATTGGAGGAGGGCTGGCCTTGTTGGGGGAAGTGTGTCACTGGGGGTGGGCTTTGAGGTCTCAGATGCTCAAGCCATGCCCAGTGTGGCATTTTCTTCCTGCTGCCTGCCATTCTGGATGTGGATAGAGAACTCTCAGCTCCTTCCCTAGCACCATGTCTGCCCACATGTCACCATGCTTCCCATGACGACAATGGACTAAATCTCTGAAATGGTAAGCCTGTCCCAATGAAATGCTTTCCTTTATAAGAGTTGCCATGGTCATGGTGTCTCTTCACAGCAATAGAAACCCTAACTAAGACAAGATCTATGTGCTGGAGAGGGGTTTAATTTTCTTTTAGGGAGGAGAGACCAACTTGACACAAGCTAGGGTCATGTGGGAAGACAGAACCTTAACTGAGAATACGCTTCAATTGGATTGACCTGCACACAAGTAAGTCTGTGGGTTACTATCTTGATTGATGATTGATGTGGGAGGGCATGTTCTTCTGGGCAAGGGGTCCTGGGTAATATAAGAAAGCAAACTGGGGGCTGGAGAGATGGCTCAGTGGTTAAGAGCATTGCCTGCTCTTCCGAAGGTCCTGAGTTCAATTCCCGGCAACCACATGGTGGCTCACAACCATCTGTAGTGATATCTGGCGCCCTCCTCTGGCGTGAGGGCATACATGCAGACAGATTATTGTATACATAATAATAATAATAAAAACAGAATAAGACCATTGTATACTTTTTTTAAAAAAAAAAAGAAAGCAAACTGAGCAAGCCATGAGGGGGCAAAACAGTAAGCTGTGTATCTCCATGACCTCTGCTTTCATTCTAGACTCCAGATTCCTGCCTTTGAATTCCTGGCCTTTCTGAATAATGGACTATGAGTTGTATGATGAAATAAACTCTTTCCTCCCCAAGCTTCTTTTGGCCATCATCTTTATCACAGCAACAAAAAGCAAACTAGGATTAGCTGCAGGGTAACAGCCTGTGTGGTTATTCAACTCTGGAGTGAGCTATGTGGGAGGGTGGCCTGATTTCTGGAGAGAGAATTGCATAAAGGCTCTTGTGATTAAAAGGTCCCCAGCACAGCTGTCCCAACAGCCCGTCACAGCTGCCCTCCCATTCTTCAGATGCTAACAAAGGGAAGGTTTGCATCCCTGAGCCCTCCTGAGGCCCCGGGCAGGAAACAGTTGCAAAATCTGAGGGGACCACTGACCGCCAAGGATAGAAAAAAAACCTGAGAGTCAGCCTAAAAAGGGCAAGAGCAAAGAAGGCTGGCATAGCTGCTCTGAACTCAGTTGGGGTTACCTAGTGACCTGCAAGGGGACTCGAGGAATTGTGATCAGGGTGACCTGTCTGCCCGGCTCTTTTTAGAGGCAGCCAGCACCGGTCAGCAGGTGATGGAAAGATGAACGCAATCTGGACTCCTTGCCTGTGCCTCTCGATGCCCGTGCTGTTATATCTTTTCCCCGTACCTGTCCTCATAGGACATTTTAAAAAAATGACATAGTTACCATGCCAGCCTGCACCCTTCTCTATACAGAAGCAGAGACAGTGGATCACTCTCTGGTATTTATGATTAACGATGGACTGGGGCATAACAATGGCCTTGAAGACCCTCAGACACTAGTCTCCTCCTTCTTTGAGGAGCTATAACCAATGATAGTTCGTGAATTGCCCTGTCCTCTGCTGTTCCCACCCCTTACAACCTGAACCACAGGCCTATCCCTGACTCACACACCCAGGCCCCTCCCCATTGCGTGGGAACCAATGCCTTCTCCATAGTACTTACATCTGTTTACAGATGATATCGGGTCCTAATCCTCTTGGGTTCACCCCCAGCCCTTGTAAAGTGGCAAAGGGGGTGGTGGTGCGGAGAAATTGTTTGCAAGTCTTACATGGATGAACAGTTCTCTTTAACTCTGTTGCAGGGATATGAGGGTATAGGTATTTGAGTCCTCTCCAGCTGACATGAGTTAAGTCATGCATTTGGGTAGCATTTTGTATGGGCAGAGTTGAGACCTCTGAGACAGGCCGCTGAAGCTACAGCATCCACAGCAGCATTCCCTTGGGAAATGAGGCCAGGGAGATTTTGGTGTCCTCTGAAATGTTGAATATACGTGGGATTTTGTCTACCTTCTAAGAGTGATCCGAGTTGTATCATCAAGGCAGAAACAGGCCTCTAGGTATAGGTTCTGAGATAATTTTGGCCCAACAACTTTCCTTTTCAGATCTTTGATGGGTTAAAGACTAGATAGTCATAGCTACTTTCCTCCCATAACTTAGCTAAGGCATTTTAGTACAAGACTTAGACTCCTCAGGGTAGGACAACTATTGAAATATTCTCTGTAATTTGCTAATTACCTTGGACTGGACATTTAGCATGTGCTTCTTGCTTAATGTTGTTCATATTGGTTGTAGTTCTATTTTTGTGGGGTTTTTTTCCCTTTTTCCTGGACAATACTTGATATTTGTTTTTATTGTATGTAGTTTTTTTTTCTTTCTTTCTTTCTTTCTTTTTTTTTTTTTTTTTTTTTTTTTATTGGTTTTTCGAGACAGGGTTTCTCTGTGGCTTTGGAGCCTGTCCTGGAACTAGCTCTGTAGACCAGGCTGGTCTCGAACTCACAGAGATCCGCCTGCCTCTGCCTCCCGAGTGCTGGGATTAAAGGCGTGCGCCACCATCCCCCGGCTGTATGTAGTTTTGTATTAGGTTTAAAACCCATTTGTTTAGACAAAAGGGGGAGGTGTGAAAATTCATTCAGCCAATAGCAATAGCCCCTAACATCCTATGCCCAAAGAGTCTGGAATGTTTGGGTCCAGGCTTAACCCAGCCCCTGGCATCCATGTATCCCAGGAGTCTAAAATATTTGGGTTTAAAGTTCCATCCCAAGACCCCTCCTCTGGGAGTTGCCTCAGTCCAGACTCCACCCCCAAAAAAGCCTGCCAAGCGGTGACTCCCTCCCCAGAGAGGCTCAAGACCACTCCCATAGGCTATTTAAACTGCCCCCAGTTGGAATCTTCCTTCTCTGTCTCCATCCCTGGGGGGCTGGAAGGCCACAAGGGAGCGCTGGCACCCATTAAACCTGGGCCTTTTCTAATCCGGTTTGATTTGGTCTGATTTTGATTATTGATTGGATTATTGATTGGTCTGATTTGGATTACTTTTGGATTACTGGAAATTTACTGATCCGTAAAAACTTTTCAATACCCTATTTTCAAAAACCCAAAACAGCCAACCAAATCAATCAAACAAACAAACAAACAAACATAAAAATTTCCAGAAAAGCCAGGCAGGGTGAGTCTCCCCTGGAGTCCAAGCTGTTCAGGAGAATAAGGGAAGAGAATCAATGGAGCCCAAGAGTTTGAGATCTGCCTGGGCAACATACCAAGATCCTCCAGTGTCCAAAAATAAAAAAGGAAATAAAACTGGAAATAAACTCCTAGGGAAGCATTTTGGTTCCTCATGTTGGCCACAGGCCACAGCTATTCTAAAAGATTCAGATAAAGTCAGTGACCATCACTGTGGAAGATGCCACACGTGAAGGGGTGTGTGTGTGTGTGTGTGTGTGTGTGTGTGTGTGTGTGTGTGAGAGAGAGAGAGAGAGAGAGAGAGAGAGAGAGAGAGAGAGAGACACTACTCCCTCAGTCATGGCTAGCAGCCTTCCAGATTTCATGGACTGATGGCGGAGATGCAGTTTTTAGACGACCTCCTTGCTCTACGGGGCTGCTGGGACTTAAACAGTTCTGCCTTAAGGCAAGGTTCCTAACAGCCAGCGACAAAGCTGCACTCTTTGGACGGGGGTTCCCTTCTTCCCTCTGGCAGTAACGGAGGACTGGGAGCGGAGCGCACGTCCAGCCCACAGCATTCTCTGGGGCTCTGTATTGAAAAGTGGTGTTTGGTTCTTTCCCGCTCTGGGTGACACTAAAGTTCTGGGCTGAATCTCTAGCTCCACAACTCCTTAGAGCCAAGAGCTTCTGCCCGAAGGCACGCTCCCCTTTCTGTGCAAAGTCCACCGTAGCAGCTCCCTCCCCCAAGGGCAACAGGCGTCCTTTGTGTAGCAAGGGGAACGTGTCAGGCTTGGCCCACTGAGACAGAGCTGGACACCTTATTAGCGAAATCGCCCGCACTTGCTAGTGCTGGTTTTGCAGACTATCCGCACCATCCCCGCCGCTGCAGCCAAGGGCTTGGAGCTCTACCTCGACCTCCTGTCGCAACCCTGCCGTGCCGTCTACATCTTCGCCAAGAAGAACGGCATCCCCTTCCAGCTGAACACCGTGGGTTTACTCAAAGGTTGACCTGAGCCTGGTGCCCATCTTCGCCTAGAGCATGTCAGCCCTTCACTCTTTAATGGGTACAGTCCCCCCATCATGTCATCACCCAGTGCCCTCACCAGGGAATGCCCTATTTGGAGTGGCCCCTCTGAACCTGAATTCTGCTCTGACAAGGAAGACAAGGTGGTACTTTCTGCCCTGGGATGTAGAGGAGAAAACGAAAGATTTGCAGAGTTCCTGCTTTGAAGGTATGTGACATTTAGATTAACAAAACCCCCGGAGATTTTGCAGGGAAGAGACTGTTACACTCAGATCGACAAAGTCCCTCAAAAAAAACAACAAGGAGTCCCATTTGTAAAAGCAAAGAGCCTTTATTTTATGTAAGTTTGCAAACTCCGCCTCTCCGCATGTCCAACATATTGGAATAAACAGAGAACACCCCGAGCTCAGTTGAGTTGGGTTTTTATAGTAGTAAAGGTGGGGGTGAGGGGTTTCTGAGGTTCAGGACCCCTGGTTGGCTGACATTTGTCTAGGGGTGTCTTGGTGAGTGTGTGCTGGCAGGTGATCCTATCTACAGTGGTTGGAACGTTAGGCATTTCTTTGGATGGTCTGTTCTTGGGTGGTGTTCTGGTAATCCAGTTTATGATCCTTCCTGCAACCAGGTATTGCTTCAGGGTAAACTAATAAGACTCAGGCCTCCTTAAAACTTCTCGATGGCTGAGTCCTACTCTGGCAGGTGATAATGGTTGTTGGAAGTAGAGAACTTCCTTTGGGTGGTCTTTCTATTTAGCTTATCATGGCTGGCTCCTGTAGAAACACATAGCTGAACCACCTCTGTGACACTGGTCCCAGTCCGGGCTTTGGTCGTTGTAGCCTTGTCTGGTTGCAAAGAGAGAGGGGAAATACAGAGGTACTGCCTGAGTCCTAGAAGACATTTTCTGGCTTCTTCCTTCCCAGGGCAACATGTGAGCAAGCAATTCTTGCAGTTGAACTGCCAGCGGAAAGTTCCTGTCTTCAAAGATGGAAATTTCATGTTGACCAAAAGGTGCAGCTGGAAATAAATCCAGAGCCCAAGCCACCTCCTCTCGCTTCCTGCTGGTCCGGTCGGGATGAGGTGGCAGGGGCGGGGGTGGAGGGAGGGGGCTTAGCCTGACTGATACCCACCCCAGACTGTGAGGGGACGTGGCTAGAGCAGACAGTCTGAATGAGGCCAGGATGACTGGGGGCTGATCCGGTATATCCCAGTCTCTGTCCATTTCTTCTGCTGGACTCCCCCCGCATCTTTCAGACCTCACCACCATGACTGAGGAGTATTGAAAGGTGACAACGGGGACGTTTGTCCAGGGATACACAAAATGGAGACTCAATAATGAAGGAGTTTCTCCTGACTTCCCAGAAGTCCCCTGTCTAATCTGCTAAAAGTCTTGGCCCTGGGGACCAGGGAAACAATTAGGTCTCCAGGTGCTGGCTGGTTCTCCCACTAGTCTAATGACAAAAGCTCTGGAGGAGCTCTTGCCATGTGTGCGCGTGCGTGTGTGTGTGTGTGTGTGTGTGTGTGTGTGTGTTGGGGGGAGGGGTGGATTCCACGCGCAGCTCCGCAGAGAAGAAAGATTGAGCAGAGAGAGAGATAGGTGAAGAGACTAGAAGAAAGTACCTCAAATGGGAGACTCCCCGGGGTCCCACCGAAGAATGGGAAAACAGCCCAGGTCCTTCCAAGCCCCTCTTACCCTGGTCCCCAGCTCAGCCATCCTGATGTACCTGAGTTCCAAGTACCAGGTGGCGGACCACTGGTACCCAGCTGACCTGCAAGCCCGTGCCCGTGTCCACGAGTATCTAGGCTGGCATACTGATAACATCCGTAGCATCTTTGGAGTGCCCCTGTGGACCAAGGTGTGCAGGGTTCTCTGGGGAGGGATCGGACCTGGTAAGAGTCAAGGTTACATACGGAGCACTTCTGCTGCTCGGTCAGGTGTTGGGGCCACTCATTGGGACCCAGATTCCAGAGGAGAAAGTCGAACGGAACCGAAAGAATATGTTCGAGTCTCTGCAGCGTCTGGAGGAAAAGTTCTTTGGGAATGGGACCTTCCTTACTGGCCATCAGGTGATGCTGGCTGATCTTATGTGTCTGGAGGAGCTGATGCAGGTAAGAGACCAGTGAGTGGAAGAGTAGCTAAGGGCAGGACCCTTCTTCTTGCCACTTCCATACGTCAGAAACACTGTGACCTGGGAAAAGCCAGAATCACAGAGCAGATCCTGAGTGACTTGTTCCCTGCCGGGGTGGGAGGCAGCTTCTGGCTACCGTCAGGTCTTGGAAGGGATCACACTGCCCTGGACCTCCCATGGGGCTGTGTCCATCATGCCTGTGCTGAGTCGCCAGCAATGGGGTCTCATTGGCTCTCCAACTTCCACATTTTTGTCCCTGCAGCCGGTGGCTCTTGGCTGTAATCTGTTTGACAGCATGGCGAGTGCCGGTGAAGGAGTTCTTGGGTGCCGATCTGTGTCAGCAGGCCCTTGGGCATATCCTGAGCATCCGGGAACAGGCAGCCAAAAACGCCCTACCTGTAACCCTATCCAGAGGTCCAGTCCAGAATGATGCTTCGAATTGCTAGGATTCCCTGAGTTCTAACTAGCAATAAAGCTTCATGTTGTTTCTTGGCTCTTTATATCTTTTCTACTTGCCCCAATCCTTCTTCTGGCTCCCTTTCTATCTCTGGGAGGGGCTTTGCACAAAAGGGACACTGGTATCCTTAGATGCTTCTCTTGAGGTACCAATAAGAGACCAAAATCAATATGCTAAAAACCAGCAACACAAAGAAAAACAACCCATTCAAGAGTTGGCACACATCTGTATTTTATTACAATAAAAAGTCTGACTATTTTAAGGAATAGTTATTGGTTTTATTACATTGTCCTATAAAATGTACAGAATAAAAATCATGTCTCAGTAAACATTATGGGTAATCAAAGCAAAGTCACAGATAACAAATCCATATAAAATTATTACATAAGCAAAGAGATGATAAACAACAACCCATTCAGAGATATAGATGATCTTTTCCAAGACTTGGTCTTTGAAGTATAGACCACAAAAGATTTCTTTGGGCAAACATTCCTATCTTCCCGGAGAGCTTCCCAGTAACAACAAACAGTAGGATTTATCTTCATTGTTATGCAAACCCATATGTGTCTGTAGGATTGAGCTCACAACAGAAAGGATTTAATGTAAAGAATTAAGAGGTCAATCAGATGGATCAGTCTGTAAGGGTACTCATAACCAATATTGATAACTTGTATTCAATTCCCAGAACCCAAACAGAGGGAGGAGAGAAACAACTGATTCAAATTGTCCTCTGAGTCCCACAAGTGTGTCATGGCATTCCTGTAAATGTAAAATGTGTTGGGGCAAAATTGTCTCAGGACCTATACCTAGAGGCCTGTAGGACAGAGAAAAACCTGGCTCAAGTTTGAGGGATAGTAAAAGCTACCCAGTGAGGATGAGACAGTAAAATCTAGGTAGATACCCCTCTAGCCAGAGGGAGGGTTTGGCTGTCTCTCATTGGCTGGAGGTACCCCCACATCACATGATGTCACTTAACCTGTATAAGCTGACACTCACAGTAACTGAGTTCCTGCTTTCACTTGACTCCCTATAGCATCTGATTGTCCTGCATCATGGGGCTGCAGAACTGATTGTTCTGCTTAGTGGGGCTGTGGAACAGGCAGATAGTGCACTCACCTTTCCCTGGGGAATAAGGGGGCTAAGGAGGCCTGGAAGAAAATAATATTACCTGAGTAATCAGGAAGTGCAAGAAAGTAACTTCCAAACAGTGTAAGAAATGATAGAGACAGCTGGCTACCTAAGCAATCACCTAAAGTCTCATTTGCAATGCTGTGGCAAACAACTTTGGCTAAGGTCTAGAGTATCTCACAGACCAATTTCAGAGGCAGGAAAATTTGAAAGACTGTCCTGCCCTGTCTTGGTGAGATTTGGCAGTCATTTTTGTTTGTATCCTGCTTGTCCAGTTTGAACAGAGTGTATTTTGTCAGTAGTCAAGGCAAGGGCAGTTCTTTGCTCAAAGGCCAGTTTTACAGAGAAGAAAACAAGCTCCAAGTGGAGTGTCTTTGGTTCCCAACATTGTCTTGGGAATAGATTGGTACTTCCAGCAGCAGTTGTGTCAACAGAATCCTAAGTTATTTAAATGTCATAGTCTACAGTTCTTTGAAGTGTTTGAAGATTACCCATCTACGTGAAGTACAATCTCTGTGCATCTAGAAAACTTGATTAGCCTAACTAAAAGTATGACAAATATGGGTGACTATTGACCTATAATTTTTAATACCTATATAGCTTAAATACTAAGGCTTAACATTATAAAATTAAACAATCTTTAAACAGATATGCAGTAAATGAGGACATGACCTCAAAATGTAAACTATATAAATATCTTGATCAGAGGCAGAAATGTATGAAAAATATGATAAATATATCCTAAAATTGTATCAATATACAAATTATCTTAAGTAGAGGTAGAAACAGGCATGCATACAATATGATGAAATAACTTTGCAAATGTAACAAATATTATAAACAAAAATAAGAGTATATTCAATATAACGAGTATAATTTGAATTTGTATCAATATACAAATTATCTTATATAGGAGTATAAAGCTAATTTTATATATGTATCAATATACAAGAATCTATACCAATGTAAATTGTCTATAACTAATAGTTTATAAGTAGATAACACTAATCTACCTATTATCCCATCCCATTCCCCTTTTTTTCTTTCCCAAAAGAGATCCCTGAGCCTACTTCATTTCCATCCCCAACCCCATACAACTTATAACCAACCCCTAACAGATGACAATTGTCCCTAACCCTAAGGACAAATTTTATTGGGAGAGGGGACGCCGTTTTTTAAAATTACTTTCAGCTGTCATGGGGGCGATGTTATTTCTAAGGGATCTTGAAAAAACTAAAATGATGGTAAAGTCTCAAGATTACTGTCTGGTTCAATTATAGACAGTCTCTGAGTAGTGTGTAGGGTTTTTTTTTTTTTAAGCTCTTATTTGAAGTTTTAGCCAGAATGTTGTAAGAAGGTGCATCATCTCAGCTAGCCACGTTGGAATCATCTTGAGCAGTTTGTAGCCCAAAACCAATCTTTTTTGGGTTTGGTTTTTTGGAGTGGTGTTTATCGGCTTAATGGCATCATATGAATCAGGTGGAATTATTGTTGTGAGGCTGCATCTTCTTTTTGCAGACTTCAGAGATTACTGTAGAAAATGTCTTGTTTACTGTGGAAAACTTAAACATTATTTATATCAAAACAGAAAGTTTGAATTTCAATAGACATTAGAGAAAGGTACTATAGAGACAAAAATAAGTATGAGGAGAAGTAGAATTTTTGAAAGCAGAGTTTTGATAACCTCAGTCTCTAGATTTTTATCTTCCTTTTGACCCACACCAGGTGGTTCTCCTGATAGGAGACAGAAACTCTGAATTTTTATGTAGGCATAATTAAAGAAGTCCACAAGACTTTAATGTTTTTATTATTGTGTGTGTATGTATGACTTGTGTGTGGGTGTGCCACCGCACACCCGTGGAGGACACATTTCCACTGTGAGTTCCAGGGACTAAACTCAGGATGTCAGACTTGCACATATGCACAAGAAACCCTCCTTACACACGGAGCCATCTTGCCAATCTTGCTTTCTGTCTTTTTGATGTTAGTGTTCTTGTTGTTGCTGTTTTACAGCAGGGGCATTCTATGTAGCCTAAGGTTAGCCTCCAACTCACAGTGGTCCTCCTGCCTCATCCTCCTAAATATGGAGACATGCATCACCACAATCAACGTCTCTTGTCTTAGAAACACCGGAAACACATTTTTGTTCTCAGCTGCCCTCATTTTCGACTGACATGTTTTGATATTAGATGTAGCAGGTTTGATTTCTAAGTAATTTTTAAAATTTGTAGATGTGTGTGTACACGTGCCATGGTGCACACTGAAGGTCAGAGAACAACTTGTGAAGGGCAGTTCTTTAATTTTACTGATTTTTATTGAACTCTACTTTTTCACTACTCCCCTCCCTGCCTCTCCCCTCCTCTTTAACCCTCTCCTAAAGTCCCCATGCTCCCAATTTACTCAGGAGATCTTGTCTTTTTCTACTTCCCATGTAGATTAGATCTATGTATGTCTCTGTTAAGAAGGACAGTTCTTTCTTTCCACCATGTAGGTTCTAGGGATCAAACTCCAGTCATTGGGGTTGGTGGCAATTGCCCTTACCCGCTGAGACATCTTGCTGGCCCCCACCTATTTTAAGACTAGGCTCTCACTGAACCTGGAGTTCACTGATTGGCTAGAACAGTTAGCTACCAAGTCCCAGGGATCTGCCTGTCTCTAAATCCTCAGTGCTGAGATTAAAAAGACACAGTACGAAGCCTGGCTCTCATATCTTCACCCAGGCCCTCACAGTTTGGCAGCAAGCATTGGCTGTGGAATAATTCTTCTATATGCTGTGAATATGTATTACTCTCATTGGTTAATTTAAAAAAAAAAAACTGACTGGCCTATAGCAGGGCAGGATGAAGCTGGGCAGGAAAGCCAAGCTGAAAATGCTGGGGGGAAGAAGGGCTGGGAAACAAGTCTCTTTCATGACTAATGCAATAACACAAGGCTTGACAAGCACTGTTAAATACTGCTACTTCCCGTTTTTAGCACACTCTCAACCGCAATCCAGGGAAATCCAAAGAACTGTCCAAGAGTCTGGTCATCAGACATAATTAGTTCTGTCAGTACAGAACAAATGCCTTGCATTTTCACATCCTATGTATCTCTCTCTCTCTTTTTTTTTAATATAAGACAAACTTTTAAGAACCCCTATATTCCAAAATAGAAAACCCTGCAAGACATGGTAGCACACACCTTTAATCCCAGTACTGGAGGCAGAGATAGAAAGAGCTCTGTGAGTTCAAGGCCAGCCTGGTCTATTTGACGGGTTTGAGGACAGTCAGGATTATATACGGAGACCCTGTCTCAAAAGCAAAAAACAAAGGAGAAGCTGGGCGATAGTGGTACACACCTTCAATTCCAGTACTTGGGAGGCAGAGGCAGGCAGATCAATGAGTTTGAGGTCAGCCTGGTCTACAGAGAGAGTGCCAGGGCTATACAGAGAAACTCTGTCTCAAAAAACAAAAACAAAAAAATCAATAATAATAACTTTTGAGAGTTCACTTAATATTCTATGGGAGTGGTCTTGAGCACCCCCCCCCCCAGGGGTCAGGACCTGGCCTGCTGGGATTTGGAGTCCAGAGTGCTAACTCTCAGGGTCAGGGGGCTAGGATAGATGCAAGGGGCTGGGGCCTAAGCTCCCAACTTAACAGTCAGAAGGGTGCAAACGTGCTATGGCTCACCCACTCTGCACCTGCGGGACCAAGAAAGGCCACACATGCTTATAATCAGAAATAATTTTTAACTCTTTAAAAAAGGAGGGTGGGGTGGTGTTCCTCACACACACAATACTTGAAGGACCAGGGACGGTCACAGCCATCTAAAGAGTCTACAGGACTTACAACCTCCCATCTCCCACATACCAGAACCTCAAGAACACGGAGGCTGCAGAGACCAAGGTTCTCACTATGCCCCTCCACCACACAGCACTGACAGAACCTACTGCATCCAGAGGATCTGGGCATTTCATCATTCAGGGCAACTGTGTGTGCCCGCAAGCCTCCATGAGCATTTTTCCCACTGCTGCATATATGTTGTGTGACATTTTTGCTTCTGTTTGTCTCCTGCTCAGTTGGCTGTTGCTGCTTCTTCCAGTTTACTCTAAGGCATTCTTTACTGAACTTCTTAGCATAGTTGAGATACTCTCATCTTTTCTTCTTCCTTTGTTTGTTTGTTTGAGACAGGGTTTCTCTGTATAGCTTTAGCACCTGTCCTGAAACTCACTCAGTAGACCAGGCAGGCCTCAAATTCACAGAGATCGCCCTGCCTCTGTCTCCTGAATGCTGGGATTAAAGGCATGCACCACCACCACCCAGCTCCCCATCTTTTCTTCTTTCATTCTTATTCCTGCCTCTTTTTACTTTTTAATTATAACCTCCCATAGCTTTCAGTCTTTAAAATCTGATGGCCCTGACAGCTTCCCGTCTTTCCCCTCCTATTTTAATCACCTTTGATTTTTCTGTTATCAGTCTAATGCTTCACCCTTATCCTTATGCATCCTTCCTCTCTCCCACTCCTAATCTTATTAACTAAAATCCAAGTGTACTCCAAAGTATCCTGGTGGTTTATTCTCTGAAATTTACTGATACTTTATTAATTGGCTAGTATAACAGTTTTAACAACTTATAATAGCTCTGAATAGTAATGGTCTTATTTCCCCAATTAAAAGACACAGGCTGGAGACTGGAGAGAAGGCTTAGCTATTAAGATCACTTGTAGCTCTTCTTAAGTGTAATGGATTAATTAAAATGCTGCAGGATCCCTGGCGGCTGCAGCAGCAGAAACGCTGCAGGTCCCCAAGTGGCAGTAGTGGGCAATGGGTCCCAAGAGCAGCCAGTCCTAGGCAGGGACTGGCACAGTTCCCTGAGTGGCTGCAGTGGGCCTCAAGTCCCAGGCAGGGAGCCATGTGGTGGGTGAGAAACCTCAATGGAGCAGCCAGTCCCACGAGGAGAGACAGACAAATGGGCAGACCAGGAGACCACACTGCGGGAGGCTGGTCTCCAAAGCAGGCGAGAGACAGAGACATGGATAGGCCTGCCATGTAGAGTGAGGTTGGATATTTATTTAGTGGGTTATAGAAGGGAAGAGGAGGAGAGGAGAGAGAAAGAGAGAAAAAGAGAAGGGGGAACAGAAGAGGAAAGGGAAACAGTGGGGAGAACGGGGAAGTGGGCAGGGCTTGTCTCTTAAAGGGACAAGACATATCATTACATTAAGGAGCAGTGTTAGGTTTCCAGCATCTACACTGAGGAGCTCACAGCTGCCTCCGACTCCAGCACCAGGGGGATCAGACAGCATCCTCAGGCACTGTAATGTATGTGGCATTATACACATAAAAGGTAAAGACACAGACTGGCATAGTGGAAGAAGCAGGATGTAACTCAAGCCCGAATGGTTAAATGCCATACATTTTCTCTCGTATGTGGGACATAGCTTTGCATTTTTAGAACTGTGTTCTAGGGTTGAGGAAGCTAGGAAGAGCCCATAACAGGAAGGCAACGAAGAGGTCTTCAGAGGTGGTAAATCAGAAATGACAATCAGGAGAGGCAATGCTGGGGTTAAGAGCTTAAGCGGGATGGAGCAAAAGGAAAGAAGTGAGCAGGGAGTGTGGGTGGGTGGGTTGGCTAGCCAAAACTAAGGCTATATGGGAAATCCATATGGTAACCAACTTCCCAACTTCTGTGTAAGAGAATTCAAAAATATAATTTCACTGAGCATGGTGGCACACATCTTTAGTCCTGTAGAACTTTAAGCTGAGGCCTCTCTGCAGTAATGCTCCCCCCTCCCCTGGGAACCAAGGACCTAACAACTACACATGCACGGACTGAAATGTTGGGAACTTTCCATCTCCCTGAGTCCTTGTGAGTGTTCTCCAAATAGAGCTCCGTTCCTGAAATTGGGGCAAGATAACCCTTAAGATGTTGACTCAGTTCCTGGTGTTTTGACTCAGTCCATGGGAAAGGGTCAAAGTAACCTTCAATTGTTCCCTCTTACCTCATCTGATCTGGCAACCGCTCTCCAGCCAATTATTGGTAATATTCCTTTGAATAAGCCAATCATAATAGTTAAAGAACAACCCCCAGACTTCCCCCTTGTTTCTGTGGCTTTTTGCTTTAAAAGTAGCCTGTGCCAGCTATTCAGGATCTTTTTGGCTTCTCAAATGCTGAAAGACCCTGTTGTGACAGAATTAATAAAAATCCTCATGCTTTTATATCAACTGCGGTGTGAGAGTGGTCTCTTGGGTCAACTCCTCCTCAGTAATTGTACTCCAGGGTCCAACAAGTCCCACACCTGAGATGCAGAGTGAATTCAAGACCAGCCTGGTCTACACAGTGAGTTCCAGGCCAAGCAGTGCGACACAGTAAGACCCTGTGTTGGGGGCCAGCCTTGACAAAAATACCCTCTTCCAGAGTGGAGAAGTGATGGTTTAGAAATATAGTAAAGAACACTAAGACGCGAATGAAAATAATAAAAAGCAAAACATATAGGATAGTATCTGGAGGGAATTTCAGTGAGTACTGAAAAATTTTCCGTGTTTAATTTCCAACTGGCTAATATACCCCTGACCCCAAAGACTGTATTAACATACAAAAGTAAGACAAAAGACTGTATTAACATACAAATTCAAAGTCACAGCCTTACATTCATTGCTCATGCTGTAGACTCCTGCCTTAGACCAACCAAACACTCTATAGGCAAACCACTCCTTGGGGGAATCCCAAGTTATTTCCATAAAGGGAATTGGAGCTTAGTTGGATCCTTAGACTTTTTTTTAGGCAGGAACCAACTACTTCCCTATTCAGGAGCCCAGGGTCTAGCAACTTGCCCACACCTGTTGACAATAGCCTTGAGAGAGCTGAACTCTGATTGACAACTAAGTGGGACCTTTGTTTGAGTTAGAAGTACAATAACCTAGAATGAACTAAAAACAAGTCCCAAACTCTCTGACCTTTGGCCTCTTTTGGCCTCCAGAACCCTATCTCAAAAAGAATTAAAAAGCAAAACAAACAAACAAAAACTGAGTTTGAACAGGTACATAGGTGGACAAGCTTTTTCTAGAATATGTGGGTTACTTAGTGAGATTTCCAGTGGCGGATGTGAGCTACCTCCTTATGAAAGACCCTATAGACCCCCTCCTCAAAACCCGCAGCTAGCATGCTCCCGGGGGAACGTCCTGTTTGCTTTAAAAAAAAAAAAACTCTCCGGATCAGCAGCCAGCCTGCTCCCGTAAGAACATCCCATGTGCCTGAGAGAGCAGGAGATAGAGATAGGAAGACTGCAAGGCAAGATGTCAATAAGATAGGATATCAACAAAGCAGGTTAGCTATAAGATAGGAACAGGATGACTGTTGCCAGGCATCCATGCTGAGAGAGGAAACCATTCATGCCCCCGCCTCATTCCGATAACCACGCTTTTGCTTCTGTAAACTTGCTTTTTGCTCTTCCCTATAAAAAGACCTCCCCCCAGTCTGCAGGCGCGCAAGTCCTTCGAAAGACTTGCTGCCCGCAGGTACCTGTGTTTACTCAATAAACCTCTTGCTAATTGCATCCTGTGGCCTGGTCTTGGAGTGTCCTGGTTCTGGGGTCTTCATCAGAGAGGAATCAGAGAGGAAAGGTCCTCTCTGAGGGTCTTTCACTTATGTGTTACTAGTCGGGGAGGCCCCAACACAAACTATGTCTTTCGACTTGGCTGCTTACCAGAACTAGAGCTTTCTGAGGATATGCATGTTGGCTGCAGGAAATAAAAAGTCAAGCTGGAACTAATCTGAAAACATCTTCCTTCTTGACTAGTTTGCTTAGGGGGGTGGGGGTTGTTGTTGTTATTGTTTGTTTTGTTTTTGGTTCTTTGAGACAGGGTCTACCTATGTAGCCCTGGCTGTCCTGGAAGTGTCTGTATAGACCAAGCTGATCTCAAACTCACAGGATCCTCTTGCCTCTGCCTCTGAGTGCTGAGATTGAAGGTGTGCCCTACTACCCCTGGGCTCTGGCTAGGTTTCCTTAATTTTTATCTTTTAGATTGTTATTGTTACATAGGTGTGTCTGTATATATGTGTGTGTACAAATATATATAAACCTGCTATTTTGTTGTTTGTATGTATAGATTTTCAAGGCTGACAATTCTGCATTGGGAGCGCATCCCTCGGGGAGGCTAATTCTTCTCCCAGGAGTCTTAGCTGCCTTTAGTCCTTTGTCTAGTGGTGGGACACTAACATGCCCATCAACATTAACATGCCCATCGACATTGCCGTTGATCTAGTCTTTTTCATGCAGCCGTTTCTAGGAGAGACTGTTTCACAGCAGACGCCGTAGTACTCTGGCTTGAGATATATACTCTAAATGCTCATTACAACGGACAGCAAACTACCCCGTAGTGTGAACATTGAGCCAGGTTCATCTCCCAGCACATAGATGCACCTCGGAGACCAGGGCAAACACAAATCATGAAACCAGCTACAAGAATTGTGAACACATGTTCACGCTAAACACCAAATTCCCTCCCCTCCCCCACACACCACCACGAACTTTCGAGAGGTACCAGGAGCTGCACCCGGAGCTCCCTACTTCAGCTGACCATCCCGCGAGGGGCGTTCTGGGAACTGCAACATTTCTTCCCCCACCCCCACACCCGCCTAACTTCTAGAGACCACCACGAAAGGCAAAGGCGTGCTGGGAAGACGGGTTTTCGAAAGTGGTCAGCCTCACTCTGCGGTGCTGGGAGGAGGGGCTGCATGCTGGTTGCCTCGGCAACTGCTCACGTGGGCAACGGGCGTGAGCGGATCGGTTAGGGACAGTAAACTAGAGACCACAGTCTCTAGCGGCCATTGCTTCTCCGGTTGGGAAGGTTGCTTAGGGAAAAGAGGGAATAGAGGGAGGGAAGGAAGCTGGTCGATTGCGGAAGGCTGGGGATGAAGGATTCCAGCTGAGCCTGCACCTCCGGTCTTTCCAGGGATCCTGGTCTCGGGCTGGGTCCTTTGCAAGATCGTTGGAAATGGAAAAAGGGTTTAGGGAAAGCATTGGCAAAGCTTAAATGGTGCTTAGCCTCCTCCCCCAGAGCAGTAAACAGTATTTTTTGGCAGCCCAGTGTTTTTTTTTTTTTATGTGCGTAATGGAATCGGGAAAGAACAGAAAGGGGGTTAAAGAAGAAAATAGGCAAAAAAAAAAAAAAAAGTGGAATTTACCCCTAGGAAGGAGGGTGAAAATGGCTAGATGCCAATGGGATATAGAAAGACACCATTGAAAGCCCAGTCTAGAACGACACACGGGGCTTTTGAATTGTACCCTCGGTTCTACCGGAAGCCCTCGATCCCACTATGGAGCTTGACAGCCCCTGCCCGCGGTGTTCATGCTTTGTACATCTTTTATCATGGCACCTTGGTGAGCCAGCCATGCAGTTAGGTGAATGTGTCTCGCTGGGAACACCCTAACAGAAGCCACCGAGCTCCTCGAGTTTTCTAAGGTTGCTTTGTCACCCGCCAAATAATCATTGTTATTCCCTTCGGTGTTTCAGAAACCCACTGACATACTGAGAGCGGTTTAGTCTCTGATTTGGGGGACAGTTCCCACTCCCAGGGTCTGAGAACCACTGTGAAGAGAAGCGGCTTGAAGGCAGCTTGTAGTCACAAGCTGCTACCATGTTCTCCTCCTCCATTTGCCAAGAGGGATTCAACAGCCTGGGTGGGGGGGCAGGGTGCCGGTCTCTATACCTGTACTTGCCAAAGTGCCCTTAATCCGTGCTCCTAGATTTGAACCAAGGCTCTGTCATTTACTAGTTGCGTAATCTTGGGCAAGTCATTTCAGCTCTTTCCTGCTTGTACAGAGCCAAGACAAATGTCTTAGGAACCAAGACATTTCTGGTTCTTCTCAGGGGGTGACAGCTGATGTTGGGGACAAGGAAGGATACCGCAGATCTGAGAGTTATTTTTCTTTTGGCCACCAATTTAGAAGGGCCTTAAAGAGCACATCATGTCATGTCATGCTTGGTCACCTTCCTGTCATACTGTCACCTGAGCACTGGTCTCCGTTTCCTCGTGTATGCCTGGAGGATAATGATTCATAAGAACCAGGATGCTTCGGGAAAGTTACATCATTTTCACAATTGAAATGTAGATAAGTAGATATTCTCGTAGAAAGCAGCACACAGTGAGTGTGGTGTTGGGACCCAGCCTTCAATGTTGAGGGCTGAGTGAAGAATCTTGCGTGTGGGAGTCTTGCGCAAAAATGAGGCTGAAGAGAAGAGAAAAATCAGAGCGCTCAACATCTGTAACAATTTTTTTTTCTTCACACCTGCTCAACAGGTTAATTTGTATGCTAACGACACACTGATTAAAAACCTACAAGCAATCCCTATAGGTGTTGGGCCTGTGTTAGGTTTTTGTCCTTGACAAATCGGCAGGCACTGGGGGGGGGGGGGGGGGGTCATGCCCTGAGCTCTTGGTTGAATCATCTTTTGCTGGACATAATATTTGAGTAAGATGGTGTCACTGCTGTTTGTATGGCTTGTGAACTCTCGCAGGGGCAAGTTCTCACATTTGTGAGTGTTGTCCTAAAAAAATGTGGTTAAGGCATTCCATTCCCACTTACCCCCCAAAGCTGATTCAAACTGGGCTCCCTGGTCTTGGTGTAACCCGAAATAAACTTGATGCCCTGTCTGCTCTTGATCACCAGGGAGGCTTTCATGATCCAGGTGTAATGGAGACAAGATAGCATTTTGGGATTTGGCTAACTTGCACACTAGAACAGCTGCAAGCATTGTTACACCGTTGACAGAGGTCTGTCATCTAGTGAATGAAAACGGGTTTGCTCCAGTAGCCATTTATAGGTGTGGCAATGCCAGAAAATGGAGCCGCATAGCTTCCGCTTGTGTCTGTTAGCCCACGGGAGGAGGACTCATCCTTTGATGCTGTCGTTTCAATGAGATCATCCCAAGCAGCTTCGCTTTGCTGCTCTATCGATAAAAGCAAAGGATGGTCAGAAAGATTCTCTAATTTATAATCTTTATCACAAAAAGTTATTCCTGCATGACCAAGTCGTAGAGTGGAGGAAATGTCTTCGGGCAGTGGAGGAAGAAAAACCAGGCACTTAACTGCTATTGTGCCTTGCTAATAATTGATGAATCATTTGGGGGCAGCCTATAGGTGGAGCTGATGTAGAGCGGTCCCTGCTTTGTCCCATGGAGCCAAGAGCAGGGCAGGTAATTTGAGAGATCCTTTTCTTCGTCCAACAATTTTTAAATAAAGGCTTAGAAATCACATATTTTAAAAAAAGCTGAAACATTCCAGGGAGGAAAAAAAATCAGACATTTCTATAATATGCCAGACACATTTTGGATATCTCTTTACGATGTTCTTCTTTGGGGCGGGGGGGGCATATAGACAATTTGATAACTCTTAGCAGTGTCAGTGATTTCGTAGTATTTCCTGCAGTGAACAGAGAGAAAATTCTGGCTTTTTTTCCTTGACAGTAGGTATATCCTTGTAGCTACTTGTGCAAGTAGGTAACTCCAGTAATTTAATAGGAACGATGACCACAAAGTACACAGCTGCCCTGCTGTGTCACCTTCAATACTGTCACGTCCCGTGGGTGCCTGGAGGATTGTGATCTGTAAGAAGTAAGAGGACAGAGGACTTCAAAGGACATAGATGCTCCACTAAGGCCACACAAAATGTTCCCTCCAATTTACCTTCCCCCACAGCCACTCGTAACAGGATGGGGGGTGAGTGACAGAGAGTGTGCAATGGACAAACATCAGGCTAACAATGACCTGTCAAAACACACCTGTAATTGTTCCCAAGGACACAGCAAGAGCATTGCTAGGGCTCCTCCCTCCCAAGGCAAATGGGGCCCGGAAGTTAAGCTCTAGTCACTGTGGCTCAGGAGATCAACCTTTCTTGTATCAGTGTGGGACTTCACAGTCCATAAGCCTCTAAACAGTGTGAGACTGGCTTACTGTTCATTCTGGCTAACACACTGTTTACACACAAACGGCTCATCCTGCTCCGCCCAACCTCACTGGCACCTGTACACACATCCCTGACAGGAACATGGCTATTCTGACAAACCTGTCCCACCCTCTCTTGAACATATAGAACTGGTCAACTGAACTTGGGACCACAGATCCTTGGAAGAGTGACAGATGGAAGCCAGAAATGCCTTGGAGCACCCCATGCAAGCTGCTACGGTTCCATGTCTTAAAGCGTGGCTTTGTATAGGACTGTTTCAAAGAGCTGCTGAAGATTCTCTGCAAAAAGGATGTCATCAGGAAGGGAGAGCTTGAGAGTAAAAGAGTGGAGAGGAAAGAGAAGCAGGAGGAAGGCACTTTAACTCCTGCTTGGTCTGTGGTTCTCTGCGGGCCTTGTCCCTGATACTATGTCCCTTCCCTTGCTATGAGAGGCCTTCTATTCATGAATGGGCCTCAATTTCACCTTTAAAAGTGGGGCTGCCTATTCCTTCCTCACAAAGTCATTGTGAGGGTAGATTGACGTGAGGTCTAACAAGTCTGGGGGCAGTGCTAGGAAATTAGGAAAGGCCATTCGAGTGGGGGAATTCCTCATGATTCTGTTGGTCAAAGCATAGCTGGGCGTAGACCTTGCCTGTTTGGGGCTTGTGGTCTTGTCTTAGTCATTACTCGCTTCTGACCCTTAAATGGAGGATCCTGGTCCATGCAGCCTCACGTGTCTATAGAGACCAGCTTAGGAGTCAGATGCCCTGAGCTCAGTCATCAGGTGCCTAGAAGGGTAATGGGCAGCTTTTTCTGAGGACCACTGGGCAAAGAACCAGCAGAAGCAGGACCCAGATGTCACCCCAGCAAAGACCGTCAAAAAGCTGACAGGGAAGTTGGCGGGGATGAGAAAGAGAGAATCCTACTCCGCAGAGAACTTCAGGTCTCTAAACTGGGGACCAATAACGCTTAACCTGCGTCCTGTCGCACTAGCTGCTTGGGCCACAGGCTCACAAAGAGCTGGATGAGGGGAGACCTGGGCAGGGCTGGTGACAGCTGGTACTGGCTTTTGCGTCCCCCTTCTTGCTTTCCACGGTCTTCACTATCAGAACATGTTCTTCCAGAATGGGCAGGCAGTAGGCACTTGAAAATGGTTTCCTGATGATAGTTTAGGGTTTGTATCCAGAAGAGAAAATGGGTATCAGGGAGTCCTGGTTCAGGTCTGCCAGAAATCAGGAGAGCTGAACCCCCAGCTGAGCGCAGCACTTGGGGATGATGGCAGGGGTGGGGGGGGGGGGGGCTTCACAAGTTGGCCGCCTTGCTCTGCTTCAGCCCAGTGTGGAGAAGGTACCATGTGGGCTGTCTGTTAAGACAGGACCCAGAAGCGCTAAAGGACCCGGAAGCGCGAAACTGACACTACCCACTTCTTGAAAACTCAAGCGTCATTCATATTGGTGTTACTCACTGAGCAGAGTTGGGTCGGTGTAGGGATTGAAAAGTTTTCTGGGCAGTCTCAACTCTTCCCCACAGAGCAGAGGCTGCCCCATAAGGCTCCTGCTTAGGGATTCCTAAACAGTTAAGATTCTTCCCACCTGGGCCTTGGAATAGGTTAGAAGCCCATGTTATTTGTAAGAGCACATTGAACCAAATCTCCCCTTGTTTGATGCCCCTAAATTAGGTCCAATCTCAAAGTCTAAATAATTTGGCTCAGAGTTCTACAAAGACGTGAAATTGTAATAATTACCACAATACAATAAAAACAGTTAGCATAGAAGTGTCCTCCCTCTCTCATAAATTTCCCAGGCTGAAATTCAGGTCCAAAAAATAAAAAACAAAAAGACAAATGTCATTCCTTTATAGGTTAAAGCCCAAAGAAATGAAAAATGAAAGTATTTTATTGGCAAAATATTAATTGTACAAAGTAATGGGTTTTGTTGTGACATTTTCATACATGTGTCTAATGTACTTGTTTGTCATATTTGTGCTTTCTTACCTCACAAATTGGTTACCTTCTGCTTCCCAATACCTTACCCTTCGCTGTCATGTCCCTTTCTTAAAACCTAGACTCCACATAGGAAGCAAAAGTTTTAAGGTGGAAGCCCAGGGGTCTGTTAAAGAGCAGGGGACCACTTCCTCACTGGCCACTGACCAGTGGAAAGGTTATTAGGTTACTCCTGCAGTGTGGGGTCCTTCTGCCCACGGTGCTCTCCAGAGACAATCTACAACAGTTCCTAGGATGATCCTGGAACTCCTCCCACTCAGCACACAGAAAACCCTCCATCTCTAGCTGCTGGACTTCTCCGGAAACCCATCCCCAGACACCTTTTTCTGAGGTGCCAAGACCTCTCAGCAGGAATGCTCTGGTCTTTGAGCTGGAGGAAAGTTGATAAGGAAGAGAGACGGGACCTCACTGAGCAGCTTCTCCTCCAAGTGCTCTGTACCCTTGCTGTGTTCCTGGGGCTGCCCTGGAGATAGCTGGATCAACTGTCACCAAAATATTTGAAATCTCATATTTCCATCCCCACCCATCTGCATACCTGTCAGGTTTCTTCAACCCTGAGAGAAATTCTCCTCCAGCCTAGAAGGCTCAGCACGGCTCTGGACCCTGGCTGTCGTCCACTTGGAATGGTCCTGGTCTTTTGAGATTGCTGTTGGTGCAACACAGTTCTCACTGTCTAAGGAAATCTCTCCCCCTATGCTTCCTCAGACTGCCTAGGCGTGAGCAGCACCTCGCGAATGACTCAGCTGCTGTTCAGCGTTAGTGGTCGCTCCTGGCAGAAAGCCGGAAAGCCTCAACCCCTTTCCCACAGGGCAGACCATCACTGGTGATCTCAATGTTTTCCCTGTTCTCACTTGCTCCTTGCTTGCTAACCCAAGCGCATGCCCTTTTATGGCATATTCCTCTAGATTTTGTCTCTTGGGGTCTCCCATGGTGACAGACGGCAAAACCAATCAATCCTGCTTGGTCTCAGATTCTGGTCTTCCTCCAGGAGGTAGCAGCCATTGGTCATCCAGGGTCCAGGGTCAGCTCCTCTCTCCTCAATGAGTCTGCTGTCCTCCCAAGTTCTCTTTGCAGGGCCTGCCTCAAGACATAGCCCATACATTTAAAAAAAAAGCTATGACCTTAGGGTCTCAAGCAATCTACTGCTGCTCTAACACATCCCAAATCTTCTGAAGGGTTAATGATGCCCTTCCGTCCTTGAGTCTCCAGGTCAGTTGTAGAATGACTTCCGGTTCTCACTGGGTCCCTGGCTGCCAAGTCGACTGGTCGCCAGCTCAAGGGTGTTCTGGCACACCTCTGTCAGCTTCTGCTTCTCCTCCTGTCTCTCACATGGGCTCTGGGCTCATCCATCCTTGTCCAGTCTTTTAACCCCTTCACCTCTGGCCTGCCTGCCTCCTGAGCCCTCATCTCTAAAGCTCTTCCTCCGCCCTCACTGCCTCACTTCCCATACGAAGGCTGCAGCACATTTTCTCCTTGGCCTCGCAAGTGAGAGAGCATTCACCAGAGATGGCTGCTCCATACGAGCAAATTGTTCATATGGCCTCTCTGCAAACTCAGGATCTGCATTGATAGCATTAAGTTATTTTCCTACCTCAAGCCAAGAAAATAGCATATTCTCTGAAGAGTCCTGATTTCTTTTAATGACGTGGTTCACTGATGGACAAAGCCCCGACTTTCGTGGCTCGAGTCAAAATTGAGGGAACTCACAAGTCCCTGAACAGGGGACCAATTCAGAAGGTCTAAAGAATCTGGAGGGACCCGGTTCCAGCAGGAACTTTGGGGAATGTTGCAGGGAAGCTCCTCAGCGTGCTTCAGACTCTTTGCCCTTGAAAGTCTGCCCTGACAGCAGACTTGCCTGAGAACAGGGCCAGCAAACCTCGCTGGAAAGGGGGCTCCACCTGCATCGGGCCCTGAACCTTTGTTGGCCTCTACTGTGCTGCTGTGGGGGGGGGGGGGGGGGGAGCTTAATCTCCTGTGTTTGCCTGACCTTGCAGCCCAGGCTTGCTGACAACTGACCTACCAAAGCTCTAAGCTACCAATGTCACATTCCCGAAGGACCCTGCTTGTAGGAAGAGGGTGGAGCATCCATCCACACAAGGGCTCTAGTTAAAAGCCAACCAGCACACAACCCCAGAAGTACTGTGGGAAACTGGCAAGCACAGAGCCTATTGGGCTCCCATGAAGCCCATTTTGCATACACAAGCACCCCCAAAACCCTAAGTTTTCCCCAAGGATTTCTCTGCTGGACTTAGAGTCAGTGAACAAGATGTTAGGTTTGAAGGGGCTTAAAATATCCCTTTTGTCCAGTTACAGTCTTGGGCCTCATCCACAGTTCTAACGGCACATGCCAGAATGCAGGTACCACAAAGCAGGCTGTTGGCTTCCCTTTTCCAAGGCAGATGTAAACAAGTGACTGTTCGCCTCAGACGGCACCAGTGACAGACTAAAGTCATGATTCACCGAAGTGCAACTCGGTGAATGAGAACAGAGGTGAAAGGTAATTTACAGGGTGGTGAGTGACCCCCAAACAGCTACGACGTTCCTTCAGAATTCCGCCCCATGATGGATGAAGAATTTATGGGAGCTGTGTCCCCCTTAAGGTTAACCCAATTTGTAGGTACTCTAGCGTGGCCCACTGTCACTTAATCTAGGGCAGAGCAGGAGCAAGAATTGTTGCAATCCCGGGTAAGGGTTCTATGACCCTCCCCTCCTTCCTCCTCCTAGGGAGTTCTGGGTAGCTCCATTACCATTATCGTAATAATGGTAATGGCTCTGGCGGTAGTCTGCTCAATTTGTTGACACGGATAGCAGAGTCAAGGTAAATTCTACTCCAAGACAGCAACGTTATACCTAGAGAGGAAAAGACAGACAATGGCCTGTGCCCAGCAGGGTCGGACTGGGTAGTTCAGGGAGGGGTACAGAAAGGGACTCTTTGTTATTGCTGTAATAAAGTATCCTAACAACAAAACCAAAACTCAAGGAAGAGAGGATTTCTTTTGGTTCACAGTCTATCATGGGGTGGGGGGGGGGAGTCCTGCCAGCAGGTGCTTCAGGCAGCTTGGTCAAATTGTATCCACAGTCAGGAAGCAAAGAATGATGAATGTCTGTACTGGCTTGCTTCTCTACTGTCCAGGACCTAATTTCACTATTAGGATGGCTCTTCCTGCCTCAACCTAATCAAAAGAGTCCTTCATAGGCTTGCCCACAGGCTAACACATCAAAACAATTCCTCGAAGATGTTCCTAGATGCTCACCTCCTACATTATTCCAGAGCCTGCCAAACTGGCAGTCAACACTAGTCACGGCAGGGACTTTGGCTGTGCGTGTGTGTGTGGGGGGGGGTGTCTTCAGGGATAACAGCACCTTAGAGACAAAGATGAGGACAGTAGTCCCTCCCAGTCCCTCAGGAACTGCGGTAGTGGAAGCTCAGGGAGCCTGAGGATGGCACAGGGAGATGGGCCAGAAACCAGAAAGTCCTAGGGCTGTGAAAGTGCTGGGCAGTCCTTCTGCATGGTACAATAGCCAAGGAACTACCTTTACCTTGGCACCTATGTCATGAAATATGGCATATAAAAAATACAGTTCAACAAATACAGAACAGGTATTCATAAGAACAGTGAAGGGAAAAAAATAGCATATAGGCTGGGCTTGGCACGCACATTTATTCTCAGCACTAGGGAGTAAGAGAGATCTCTGAGCTTGAGGACAGCCAGGGCTACATACATAGTGAGACCCTGTCACAGACACACCACACATACACACACACACACACACACACACACACACATATGGGAATAGGTAACACCACCATATGATTGTTTAGGTGGCCAGTTCCATCACACACCCCCTCATCAGTGGTCCACTGGCCTCTTACGACAGGTATCCTATTCAGTTGGTACATAGAGAATGAAGCTAACACAGACTTGCCCTTTCCAGTGAGCTTAGGAGAAAAAGCCTGTGGCTGACTGGGGTGTGTTATGGCCCTGAGGTGGGATGGAGAGTATCAGGAAAGACAATGCTTGGAGCAGATTCTCATGAGGCAAGATGGCTCAGAGAGCTGAGAGGATTAGCTGCTGTGTGCATGACAGGGACCCGAAGGAAAGGGGGAGTATTCTGAGAAATCCTGTGAACAAAGAACATCTCCCTATTTTCACAGGTTTGGAGGGACCTGCAGTAGGTTCCACACCATGTGATTTAGTCTGGCTTAACCTACACGCCAAGGAATGAGGTGCTTGGGAGTCCCACAAATTTATAAGTTACTCTTGGAGCTGGGGAAGCAGCTGGGCTTGTTTCTCCCCACTCCTCGCCTCCCCAGGCCTGAGTGTGACGCTAACAATGTTCACAGCAGAGGCCTATCAGCTGCCCAGGAGGAGTCTGATTCCTGAGGGGCAGCTAGAGGGGCTGAGATCTGACATCCATGTGGAGTACCCTTTCCTAGCTCCCCCTAGCTTTCTTGCTTTCCCCCCTGCACACAGACCTCTACACAGCATAGCTTGGGGTTGCCTGCTTTTGAACTTTGAATGAATGGGATTATGTTGCCTGTATATGTTTTTTTTTTATCATATTTTGTCTGCGTCACAACATCCATAGCCAGGTCACCCAAGTGCCTGCATCTTGTTCATCTCACTGCTGTGCACAAGTTCATGAATGAATGCACCACAATCTGTCCAGTATCCTTCCTGGTAGATACCTAGGTTCTTTCCAGAAACCAATTCCTCTAGTGTTTATATACCTACAAGTGGGCATTCCTTATGACCAACAAACACGCTGGCAGCTTGTAGAGGATCTTTTGATGGTTTTCTTTCAGGTCCCTAATTTTTAATGCGGCTGTGTCCTTTGCCCATCTCTATATGGTTGTTGCATTAGGTTTCTGTAACAGACAAAAATACCTGAAATAGGAACATAAGGGAAGAGGCTTTGATGGCACAGCTCCTGAAGTTTCCATGCCACCCATGGTCCCGCACAGTTCCAGAGGGTTCAGATGCTTTGGTTTGTGGCATTGGGATGATGAGTCTGTGACAGAGCAAACTGGTCCACTTCTTGGTGACTGGGAAGCAGAAAGGAAGGAGCAGGGGGTCCCAAGGGGTCAAGAGCATGTCCCTCAGGTCATCCACAAGACCATAAGTCCCAAAAGGTCTACCATTTCCCCACCACCACAGACAACCAAGCCTTCAACAGGGAGGACATTTAAGATCCAAATCATAACAATTTTCTGCCCCGCCTGCGGGTAAGTCAACGGAGACTCTAGAGGGCAAGTGGGAATGGGATGGGACAAGAGTCACAAGAGATGTAGACACGACAGTATTCTGATCAAGTCCTGTTTATTCGAGGGAATAATGCAGGTAAATACAGGGTAAGGAAACGAAGAACTTCTCCTTGTATATATGGGTAACTAGGCAACTTACTAGGTAACAAGTTCTTCGTGTGTATATGGGTAACTAAACAACTTCCTAAGCCACCTAACCATGGTCTAATGGTCAGGCAGAATGCAGCAAAGTCAGAATGTTCAGAACACAGAAACAATGGAGCAATAACTCCTTGCAGAGGTAGTATTTGACAGATCAGAACAGCAGGAGAAGCCAAGCGCAACAGGGTGGGTGAACTGATCCAGGGAACAGTACGTCTCCCACAATTGTCTATTTGCAATTTGTTGTTTATGTATTCTTGATGAGGCCTCCAGTCACTCATGAATTGCAAAGGCCAGCAGGCCTTCTTATTCTAATTCTGCAGTTAGTTTTCTCAGCAATATAGTCGTCTTCCTATATCTCATCTAATAAGCCATCAAGATGCTATTCTCTTGACTGACCTTTTAAGTCTCGGTATGGGCTCTTTTTGGTTTTCGAGACAGAGTTTCTCTATGTAAGAGTCCTGGCTGTCCTGGAACTCGCTCAGTAGACCAGGCTGGCCTCGAACTCACAGAGATCCGCCTGCCTCTGCCCCCCAGTGCTGGGATTAAAGGTGTGCGCCACTACTATCAGGCCCTATATGGTTGATAGAAAGTTGATTTATTTTTCGTAGATAAGGGGTTCAATTTCTCTCCCCTTGTAGCAGGTGCCCAGGCCTCCTAGTTGAATAATGCTTCCTTTCATAGTTTCTGAAATGATTTGGGAGGAGGGACACACACACGGTGTGCGTGTTGGCTCTTCTTACACTCTCCGTGGGTTTTAGTGCCGCCTGCTCGCCTATTGAGTCAAGAGGCATATTTAATCCTCCTTGCACCGACCTCATTATTTCCTGGGTACCAATCCCACATTTTATTTGGGTTATGGAGCTTTATAACCTGCCTTAACACTGAGAACACAAGTCCTCTTACCTTGTTCTCTTTCAGGAACAATTTGGCTCTTCTTGGTCGTTTGGAATCTCATAAATGTTAGAATCAGGTTGTCAATCTACGGGTTTTTTTCAAAAGCAAAAAAACAGATTTGGTTTAATATGGCAACAACAAAAAACAAACCTAAGCACTACACACTAACAACATAATATAACCCAGGAAAGGGGGCATGCAGAGGCTACAGTCATAAGCTAAATCTTTACAGGGGACCACAGAACTGCCTATGACCCCATTGTGGCAGTGGTGGTACAAGCAAGTACTATATCTGGAGATGCCAATTCCCACCCCAGCAAAACCTTATTTTCATACAATAGTAAAAGGCATAGTCACTTAAGAGTATGCAGTCCTCACAACAAAGAGGTGGACCTGTTGTGTTTTGGTAGCTTCACTGACTTTTTTTTACAAGCTGCTGGTACTACAGCAACAACCAACAAACAAGGTCTCATAGCTCCTGGCTGATGCGGGCACCTTCAAGGGCATAGATGTGAATTTCCATCAGTCTCAGTCTTGGCTGCAGTTCCGTACCTCATTCCACAGGAGTAGGTAATGACAGCAGCTACCCACACCTGAGATTCCCTTTATCCTTGGAGGCTCTTATTTAGGACCCTGTTCCTGTGAACACACGTTGTCCTCCAGGTGTGGGGTAGAAAGATGCAGGCTGGCAGCAGGAAGAGGGCAATCACTTTCCCCTTCTCAGGTACCCAGGCTTGTCCAGTGTGGAACTGCAGCTGAACCCAGCCACTTGAGTCTGCAGGAAGGCTTCTCCCATGGACCACACACCACAGTTCCCCATAGGTCTCGGGTGTAGTAATGGACTGCAGGACCTCGTTCTTCCTAGCATTGGCTGCAATTCTGGCCCAAGACGCCAACACTGCCTCAGAGGCAGTTGTCGTCACAACGGTCTTGCTGACTTCTCCACAGAGGACAGGAGGTTCAGTAAGGGCAGGCATCTGCTCCTCAGGTACAGGGACCACTTCAAGAGGACCTATATCACCTGAAGACAAGGCTCTTGTTCCTCTTCCATCTCTGTCTTTACTCTTTTCCAACATGTCTTCACCCTGGCCTCTTTTGGTGTGTCAGGAATGTTCTCTAAATCAGCTGGCCTTTGCTTCTCAGCTTCACCTTCTTGTACCATGCCTGCAAAAACATCTCGGTGAATCAGGTTCACTGGGGGCAGATGATCTGGTAGAGGAGGAACTGGTACCTTCCTAGGAGTGGGTTTTGGAGTCTCAGCACCTCGTGCTTTCTCGTTTGATTTACAATCGTCCTCTTTTGGTATCTTTTTTGGTCTTTTCTGCATTGCAGGGGCCTTTGCAAAGGATGTGCTCAGTTGACTAGACATCTTGTGCTGTTCAACTGTTACATACACTGTATATGACTGCCATGGTGAATTCTCAAGGGGGCATCATTTGATGTCTGACTTATGAAACAGGGAAGCAATGGTTGGGGGAAATGAGGGAGCCAACAGGAAAAGCAGGCTTGTTGGCAACACAATTTTAATCATACTGCTAGGAGATTCCTTTTTTAAAAATTCTATCTTTCAGGACAGGGTTTCTCTGTGTAATGGCCCTGGCTGTCCTGAAACTCATTCTCTTCAGGCTGGCCTCAAATTCAGTGTTCCACCTGCCTCTGTCTCCAAGTGCTGGGATTAAAGGCGTGCACAACTTGTGAGTCCCCAGAGAGGCTATTTTAAGGAAAGAAAAATGTTCTAATTGCAATCTTAGCACTTGGGCAGCAAATGTAGGAGGATCACCATGAGCCTCAGGACAAGTTTAGCAGACAGAACAAAACCAAAAGCACAAGATGAGATACAAACAAAGCAATAGGAAGAAAGTGACAAAGGCAACAGAAAACTAGTTGACTTTTGTGGGGAAGAAGTCTGTATCTTTCTCCACTGGTAACTCTTACCCCAAAGGTTGCTTTCCCTCAGTCCTTGGTTCAAATTCCACTTCAATTCTTATACCTTACTCCCTCAGTCTCAGTTCAAGTGTTACTTTGTTGGAATCCCTTTCCAGCTAAATCAACCACATACTGCCTCATTTCTACCTGCCAATTTCAGCTTTCTATGAGGTTCTTTCTGTGAGCTGACACCATCTGATTTTGAACTCCACAAGAGTGAGGTCTCTTTCCCTTTCATTGCTGACACTCAATAATAAACATCCAACAATTTAATTATGGGAACAAAGAAACTACAGAAAAATAGCTAAATACAGAAAAACTAAAAGATAACAGACTAAGCACAGTCCTTGTCTTCACTTCATCTTCATATAACTTCACAAGCACTACTCTATTTTCAACCTGGAGGACAAAAAGCTAAAAGCTCACTAAAGTTTAGAGGTGATGATGGTTTGTGCATTTATCTCAGGCTCAGGGATATCCAGGCAGAAGCAGGTGCATCTCTCAGTTTCTGGACAGCCAGGGCTACAGAAACCCCGTTTCAAAACAAAAAGAAGCTGGGCTATGGTGGCACATGCCTTTAATGCCAACACTCTGGAGGCAGAGGCACGTGGATCTCTTTGAGACCACCCTGGTCTACAGAGCAAGTTCCAGGACAGAGTCCAAAGCTAGAGAAACCAGGCCTTAAAAAAACAAAAAAGAGAAAAAAAAAGGCAGACCAATGTACTTCAAGACCCAGATATACCACTCTTGGGCATATACTCAAAGGATGCTCAGTCATACCATAAGGACACTTATACTTGCTCAACTATGTTCAAAGCAGCTTTATTTGTACTAGCCGGAACCTGGAAGCAACCTAGATGTCCCTCAACTGAGGAATGGATGAATAAGGTCTGGTACATTTACATAACGGAGTATAACTCAACTATTAAAAACAAGGACACCAGCCGGGCGGTGGTGGCGCACGCCTTTAATCCCAGCACTCGGGAGGCAGAGGCAGGAGGATCTCTGTGAGTTGGAGACCAGCCTGGTCTACAGAGCTAGTTCCAGGACAGGCTCCAAAGCCACAGAGAAACCTTGTCTTGAAAAACCAAAAACAAACAAACAAACAAACAAACAAGGACACCATCCCAAGTGAGGTAAGCCAGACTGAGAAAGATAAAATATCATATGTACTCAGTAGTGGTTACTAGCTATACAAATAAAAGATAACTATGCTACAATCCGCAGACCCAGAGAGACTAGATAACACAGAGGGTTCACAGGGAGATGCCCAGATCTCTTTGGGAAGGGAGATTAGAAGAGATTTCGTGAGTGAACTGAGGGCAGATGGGGACAGGAACATGAGTGATCATGGACAGAGGGGAAGAGTACTGAAAGAGACTCCTGGAAGCGGGAGCATTTCAGGGACAGGTAAAAACCTAGCACAAGGAAATCTCACAAGATGACCCCAGCTAAGACAGTCCTAGCAATAACACTGAACTGGCCATCTCCTGTGACCAGGCAAGGCTTCAAGTGGAGGGAGTGGGACACCAACCGAGCCACATAAACTTCGACGGACAGCCTGTGCATTTGCTGGGATAATGGTGGTCCCTAGAGACTGAGGGAATGACCAACTAATGACTAGTCTATCCTAAAATCCATGCCAGGAGAGTGAGTCCACCCAGACATTGCCTGAACACCAGGACCCACAGGCTGCATCACCCAGAGACCAAAAATAGAACCAGACATGGCTGGTGAGGAAAAAAAGTCAATGTATTCTGCTATACACATCGATTGGTGCCTAGCCCAGTTGTCATCGGAGAGGCTTCTTCTAGCAACTGTTGGAAACATATGCAGACCCACAACCAAACATTAGGAGTTCAGGAATCCTAGCCGGGTGGTCGTGGCACACGCTTTTAATCCCAGCACTCGGAAGCAGAGGCAGGCAGATTTCATTGACAAGGCCCAAGTGAGTTCCAGGAAAGACAGGACTGCTATACAGAGAAACTCTCCTTGTTTCCAGCATCCTCCATCTTCGAATTAGATTAAACCACCAAAAGAAAATTCTTCCATCTTCCTAATGACCTCTGGCCTCAGGCAGCTTTTAGAAATCTCCTACTTCCTGTTGCATCGCTGCCCCCTTCCATTCCCCAAACTCCTGACCCCGCCCCCAACTATTTGTGGTGCTAAAGTCTGACCTTGGCTGATAAATAAAATCAGTACTGTATTCTTTTTTAAAAAAATTATTAGTATTAGAATAATGTAGAACTTTAAGCTGAGGCCTCTCTGCAGTAATGCTCCCCCCTCCCCTGGGAACCAAGGACCTAACAACTACACATGCACAGACTGAAATGTTGGGAACTTTCCATCTCCCTGAGTCCTTTGTGAGTGTTCTCCAAATAGAGCTCTGTTCCTGAAATTGGGGCAAGATAACCCTTAAGATGTTGACTCAGTTCCTGGTGTTTTGACTCAGTCCCTAGGAAAGGGGCAAAGTAACCCTCAATTGTTCCCTCTTACCTCATCTGATCTGGCAACCGCTCTCCAGCCAATTATTGGTAATATCCCTTTGAATAAGCCTATCATAATAGTTAAAGAACAACCCCCAGACTTCCCCCTTGTTTCTGTGGCTTTTTGCTTTAAAAGTAGCCTGTGCCAGCTATTCAGGATCTTTTTGGCTTCTCAAATGCTGAAAGACCCTGTTGTGACAGAATTAATAAAAATCCTCATGCTTTTATATCAACTGCGGTGTGAGAGTGGTCTCTTGGGTCAACTCCTCCTCAGTAATTGTACTCCAGGGTCCAACAAGTCCCACACCTGAGATGCAGAGTGAATTCAAGACCAGCCTGGTCTACACAGTGAGTTCCAGGCCAAGCAGTGCGACACAGTAAGACCCTGTGTTGGGGGCCAGCCTTGACAAAAATACCCTCTTCCAGAGTGGAGAAGTGATGGTTTAGAAATATAGTAAAGAACGCGAAGACGCGAATGAAAATAATAAAAAGCAAAACATATAGGATAGTATCTGGAGGGAATTTCAGTGAGTACTGAAAAATTTTCCGTGTTTAATTTCCAACTGGCTAATATACCCCTGACCCCAAAGACTGTATTAACATACAAAAGTAAGACAAAAGACTGTATTAACATACAAATTCAAAGTCACAGCCTTACATTCATTGCTCATGCTGTAGACTCCTGCCTTAGACCAACCAAACACTCTATAGGCAAACCATTCCTTGGGGGAATCCCAAGTTATTTCCATAAAGGGAACTGGAGCTTAGTTGGATCCTTAGACTTTTTTTTTAGGCAGGAACCAACTACTTCCCTATTCAGGAGCCCAGGGTCTAGCAACTTGCCCACACCTGTTGACAATAGCCTTGAGAGAGCTGAACTCTGATTGACAACTAAGTGGGACCTTTGTTTGAGTTAGAAGTACAATAACCTAGAATGAACTAAAAACAAGTCCCAAACTCTCTGACCTTTGGCCTCTTTTGGCCTCCAGAACCCTATCTCAAAAAGAATTAAAAAGCAAAACAAACAAACAAAAACTGAGTTTGAACAGGTACATAGGTGGACAAGCTTTTTCTAGAATATGTGGGTTACTTAGTGAGATTTCCAGTGGCGGATGTGAGCTACCTCCTTATGAAAGACCCTATAGACCCCCTCCTCAAAACCCGCAGCTAGCATGCTCCCGGGGGAACGTCCTGTTTGCTTTAAAAAAAAAAAAACTCTCCGGATCAGCAGCCAGCCTGCTCCCGTAAGAACATCCCATGTGCCTGAGAGAGCAGGAGATAGAGATAGGAAGACTGCAAGGCAAGATGTCAATAAGATAGGATATCAACAAAGCAGGTTAGCTATAAGATAGGAACAGGATGACTGTTGCCAGGCATCCATGCTGAGAGAGGAAACCATTCATGCCCCCGCCTCATTCCGATAACCACGCTTTTGCTTCTGTAAACTTGCTTTTTGCTCTTCCCTATAAAAAGACCTCCCCCCAGTCTGCAGGCGCGCAAGTCCTTCGAAAGACTTGCTGCCCGCAGGTACCTGTGTTTACTCAATAAACCTCTTGCTAATTGCATCCTGTGGCCTGGTCTTGGAGTGTCCTGGTTCTGGGGTCTTCATCAGAGAGGAATCAGAGAGGAAAGGTCCTCTCTGAGGGTCTTTCACTTATGTGTTACTAGTCGGGGAGGCCCCAACACAAACTATGTCTTTCGACTTGGCTGCTTACCAGAACTAGAGCTTTCTGAGGATATGCATGTTGGCTGCAGGAAATAAAAAGTCAAGCTGGAACTAATCTGAAAACATCTTCCTTCTTGACTAGTTTGCTTAGGGGGGTGGGGGTTGTTGTTGTTATTGTTTGTTTTGTTTTTGGTTCTTTGAGACAGGGTCTACCTATGTAGCCCTGGCTGTCCTGGAAGTGTCTGTATAGACCAAGCTGATCTCAAACTCACAGGATCCTCTTGCCTCTGCCTCTGAGTGCTGAGATTGAAGGTGTGCCCTACTACCCCTGGGCTCTGGCTAGGTTTCCTTAATTTTTATCTTTTAGATTGTTATTGTTACATAGGTGTGTCTGTATATATGTGTGTGTACAAATATATATAAACCTGCTATTTTGTTGTTTGTATGTATAGATTTTCAAGGCTGACAATTCTGCATTGGGAGCGCATCCCTCGGGGAGGCTAATTCTTCTCCCAGGAGTCTTAGCTGCCTTTAGTCCTTTGTCTAGTGGTGGGACACTAACATGCCCATCAACATTAACATGCCCATCGACATTGCCGTTGATCTAGTCTTTTTCATGCAGCCGTTTCTAGGAGAGACTGTTTCACAGCAGACGCCGTAGTACTCTGGCTTGAGATATATACTCTAAATGCTCATTACAACGGACAGCAAACTACCCCGTAGTGTGAACATTGAGCCAGGTTCATCTCCCAGCACATAGATGCACCTCGGAGACCAGGGCAAACACAAATCATGAAACCAGCTACAAGAATTGTGAACACATGTTCACGCTAAACACCAAATTCCCTCCCCTCCCCCACACACCACCACGAACTTTCGAGAGGTACCAGGAGCTGCACCCGGAGCTCCCTACTTCAGCTGACCATCCCGCGAGGGGCGTTCTGGGAACTGCAACATTTCTTCCCCCACCCCCACACCCGCCTAACTTCTAGAGACCACCACGAAAGGCAAAGGCGTGCTGGGAAGACGGGTTTTCGAAAGTGGTCAGCCTCACTCTGCGGTGCTGGGAGGAGGGGCTGCATGCTGGTTGCCTCGGCAACTGCTCACGTGGGCAACGGGCGTGAGCGGATCGGTTAGGGACAGTAAACTAGAGACCACAGTCTCTAGCGGCCATTGCTTCTCCGGTTGGGAAGGTTGCTTAGGGAAAAGAGGGAATAGAGGGAGGGAAGGAAGCTGGTCGATTGCGGAAGGCTGGGGATGAAGGATTCCAGCTGAGCCTGCACCTCCGGTCTTTCCAGGGATCCTGGTCTCGGGCTGGGTCCTTTGCAAGATCGTTGGAAATGGAAAAAGGGTTTAGGGAAAGCATTGGCAAAGCTTAAATGGTGCTTAGCCTCCTCCCCCAGAGCAGTAAACAGTATTTTTTGGCAGCCCAGTGTTTTTTTTTTTTTTATGTGCGTAATGGAATCGGGAAAGAACAGAAAGGGGGTTAAAGAAGAAAATAGGCAAAAAAAAAAAAAAAAAAAGTGGAATTTACCCCTAGGAAGGAGGGTGAAAATGGCTAGATGCCAATGGGATATAGAAAGACACCATTGAAAGCCCAGTCTAGAACGACACACGGGGCTTTTGAATTGTACCCTCGGTTCTACCGGAAGCCCTCGATCCCACTATGGAGCTTGACAGCCCCTGCCCGCGGTGTTCATGCTTTGTACATCTTTTATCATGGCACCTTGGTGAGCCAGCCATGCAGTTAGGTGAATGTGTCTCGCTGGGAACACCCTAACAGAAGCCACCGAGCTCCTCGAGTTTTCTAAGGTTGCTTTGTCACCCGCCAAATAATCATTGTTATTCCCTTCGGTGTTTCAGAAACCCACTGACATACTGAGAGCGGTTTAGTCTCTGATTTGGGGGACAGTTCCCACTCCCAGGGTCTGAGAACCACTGTGAAGAGAAGCGGCTTGAAGGCAGCTTGTAGTCACAAGCTGCTACCATGTTCTCCTCCTCCATTTGCCAAGAGGGATTCAACAGCCTGGGGGGGGGGGGGGCGGGGTGCCGGTCTCTATACCTGTACTTGCCAAAGTGCCCTTAATCCGTGCTCCTAGATTTGAACCAAGGCTCTGTCATTTACTAGTTGCGTAATCTTGGGCAAGTCATTTCAGCTCTTTCCTGCTTGTACAGAGCCAAGACAAATGTCTTAGGAACCAAGACATTTCTGGTTCTTCTCAGGGGGTGACAGCTGATGTTGGGGACAAGGAAGGATACCGCAGATCTGAGAGTTATTTTTCTTTTGGCCACCAATTTAGAAGGGCCTTAAAGAGCACATCATGTCATGTCATGCTTGGTCACCTTCCTGTCATACTGTCACCTGAGCACTGGTCTCCGTTTCCTCGTGTATGCCTGGAGGATAATGATTCATAAGAACCAGGATGCTTCGGGAAAGTTACATCATTTTCACAATTGAAATGTAGATAAGTAGATATTCTCGTAGAAAGCAGCACACAGTGAGTGTGGTGTTGGGACCCAGCCTTCAATGTTGAGGGCTGAGTGAAGAATCTTGCGTGTGGGAGTCTTGCGCAAAAATGAGGCTGAAGAGAAGAGAAAAATCAGAGCGCTCAACATCTGTAACAATTTTTTTTTCTTCACACCTGCTCAACAGGTTAATTTGTATGCTAACGACACACTGATTAAAAACCTACAAGCAATCCCTATAGGTGTTGGGCCTGTGTTAGGTTTTTGTCCTTGACAAATCGGCAGGCACTGGGGGGGGGGGGGGGGGGTCATGCCCTGAGCTCTTGGTTGAATCATCTTTTGCTGGACATAATATTTGAGTAAGATGGTGTCACTGCTGTTTGTATGGCTTGTGAACTCTCGCAGGGGCAAGTTCTCACATTTGTGAGTGTTGTCCTAAAAAAATGTGGTTAAGGCATTCCATTCCCACTTACCCCCCAAAGCTGATTCAAACTGGGCTCCCTGGTCTTGGTGTAACCCGAAATAAACTTGATGCCCTGTCTGCTCTTGATCACCAGGGAGGCTTTCATGATCCAGGTGTAATGGAGACAAGATAGCATTTTGGGATTTGGCTAACTTGCACACTAGAACAGCTGCAAGCATTGTTACACCGTTGACAGAGGTCTGTCATCTAGTGAATGAAAACGGGTTTGCTCCAGTAGCCATTTATAGGTGTGGCAATGCCAGAAAATGGAGCCGCATAGCTTCCGCTTGTGTCTGTTAGCCCACGGGAGGAGGACTCATCCTTTGATGCTGTCGTTTCAATGAGATCATCCCAAGCAGCTTCGCTTTGCTGCTCTATCGATAAAAGCAAAGGATGGTCAGAAAGATTCTCTAATTTATAATCTTTATCACAAAAAGTTATTCCTGCATGACCAAGTCGTAGAGTGGAGGAAATGTCTTCGGGCAGTGGAGGAAGAAAAACCAGGCACTTAACTGCTATTGTGCCTTGCTAATAATTGATGAATCATTTGGGGGCAGCCTATAGGTGGAGCTGATGTAGAGCGGTCCCTGCTTTGTCCCATGGAGCCAAGAGCAGGGCAGGTAATTTGAGAGATCCTTTTCTTCGTCCAACAATTTTTAAATAAAGGCTTAGAAATCACATATTTTAAAAAAAGCTGAAACATTCCAGGGAGGAAAAAAAATCAGACATTTCTATAATATGCCAGACACATTTTGGATATCTCTTTACGATGTTCTTCTTTGGGGCGGGGGGGGCATATAGACAATTTGATAACTCTTAGCAGTGTCAGTGATTTCGTAGTATTTCCTGCAGTGAACAGAGAGAAAATTCTGGCTTTTTTTCCTTGACAGTAGGTATATCCTTGTAGCTACTTGTGCAAGTAGGTAACTCCAGTAATTTAATAGGAACGATGACCACAAAGTACACAGCTGCCCTGCTGTGTCACCTTCAATACTGTCACGTCCCGTGGGTGCCTGGAGGATTGTGATCTGTAAGAAGTAAGAGGACAGAGGACTTCAAAGGACATAGATGCTCCACTAAGGCCACACAAAATGTTCCCTCCAATTTACCTTCCCCCACAGCCACTCGTAACAGGATGGGGGGTGAGTGACAGAGAGTGTGCAATGGACAAACATCAGGCTAACAATGACCTGTCAAAACACACCTGTAATTGTTCCCAAGGACACAGCAAGAGCATTGCTAGGGCTCCTCCCTCCCAAGGCAAATGGGGCCCGGAAGTTAAGCTCTAGTCACTGTGGCTCAGGAGATCAACCTTTCTTGTATCAGTGTGGGACTTCACAGTCCATAAGCCTCTAAACAGTGTGAGACTGGCTTACTGTTCATTCTGGCTAACACACTGTTTACACACAAACGGCTCATCCTGCTCCGCCCAACCTCACTGGCACCTGTACACACATCCCTGACAGGAACATGGCTATTCTGACAAACCTGTCCCACCCTCTCTTGAACATATAGAACTGGTCAACTGAACTTGGGACCACAGATCCTTGGAAGAGTGACAGATGGAAGCCAGAAATGCCTTGGAGCACCCCATGCAAGCTGCTACGGTTCCATGTCTTAAAGCGTGGCTTTGTATAGGACTGTTTCAAAGAGCTGCTGAAGATTCTCTGCAAAAAGGATGTCATCAGGAAGGGAGAGCTTGAGAGTAAAAGAGTGGAGAGGAAAGAGAAGCAGGAGGAAGGCACTTTAACTCCTGCTTGGTCTGTGGTTCTCTGCGGGCCTTGTCCCTGATACTATGTCCCTTCCCTTGCTATGAGAGGCCTTCTATTCATGAATGGGCCTCAATTTCACCTTTAAAAGTGGGGCTGCCTATTCCTTCCTCACAAAGTCATTGTGAGGGTAGATTGACGTGAGGTCTAACAAGTCTGGGGGCAGTGCTAGGAAATTAGGAAAGGCCATTCGAGTGGGGGAATTCCTCATGATTCTGTTGGTCAAAGCATAGCTGGGCGTAGACCTTGCCTGTTTGGGGCTTGTGGTCTTGTCTTAGTCATTACTCGCTTCTGACCCTTAAATGGAGGATCCTGGTCCATGCAGCCTCACGTGTCTATAGAGACCAGCTTAGGAGTCAGATGCCCTGAGCTCAGTCATCAGGTGCCTAGAAGGGTAATGGGCAGCTTTTTCTGAGGACCACTGGGCAAAGAACCAGCAGAAGCAGGACCCAGATGTCACCCCAGCAAAGACCGTCAAAAAGCTGACAGGGAAGTTGGCGGGGATGAGAAAGAGAGAATCCTACTCCGCAGAGAACTTCAGGTCTCTAAACTGGGGACCAATAACGCTTAACCTGCGTCCTGTCGCACTAGCTGCTTGGGCCACAGGCTCACAAAGAGCTGGATGAGGGGAGACCTGGGCAGGGCTGGTGACAGCTGGTACTGGCTTTTGCGTCCCCCTTCTTGCTTTCCACGGTCTTCACTATCAGAACATGTTCTTCCAGAATGGGCAGGCAGTAGGCACTTGAAAATGGTTTCCTGATGATAGTTTAGGGTTTGTATCCAGAAGAGAAAATGGGTATCAGGGAGTCCTGGTTCAGGTCTGCCAGAAATCAGGAGAGCTGAACCCCCAGCTGAGCGCAGCACTTGGGGATGATGGCAGGGGTGGGGGGGGGGGGGGCTTCACAAGTTGGCCGCCTTGCTCTGCTTCAGCCCAGTGTGGAGAAGGTACCATGTGGGCTGTCTGTTAAGACAGGACCCAGAAGCGCTAAAGGACCCGGAAGCGCGAAACTGACACTACCCACTTCTTGAAAACTCAAGCGTCATTCATATTGGTGTTACTCACTGAGCAGAGTTGGGTCGGTGTAGGGATTGAAAAGTTTTCTGGGCAGTCTCAACTCTTCCCCACAGAGCAGAGGCTGCCCCATAAGGCTCCTGCTTAGGGATTCCTAAACAGTTAAGATTCTTCCCACCTGGGCCTTGGAATAGGTTAGAAGCCCATGTTATTTGTAAGAGCACATTGAACCAAATCTCCCCTTGTTTGATGCCCCTAAATTAGGTCCAATCTCAAAGTCTAAATAATTTGGCTCAGAGTTCTACAAAGACGTGAAATTGTAATAATTACCACAATACAATAAAAACAGTTAGCATAGAAGTGTCCTCCCTCTCTCATAAATTTCCCAGGCTGAAATTCAGGTCCAAAAAATAAAAAACAAAAAGACAAATGTCATTCCTTTATAGGTTAAAGCCCAAAGAAATGAAAAATGAAAGTATTTTATTGGCAAAATATTAATTGTACAAAGTAATGGGTTTTGTTGTGACATTTTCATACATGTGTCTAATGTACTTGTTTGTCATATTTGTGCTTTCTTACCTCACAAATTGGTTACCTTCTGCTTCCCAATACCTTACCCTTCGCTGTCATGTCCCTTTCTTAAAACCTAGACTCCACATAGGAAGCAAAAGTTTTAAGGTGGAAGCCCAGGGGTCTGTTAAAGAGCAGGGGACCACTTCCTCACTGGCCACTGACCAGTGGAAAGGTTATTAGGTTACTCCTGCAGTGTGGGGTCCTTCTGCCCACGGTGCTCTCCAGAGACAATCTACAACAGTTCCTAGGATGATCCTGGAACTCCTCCCACTCAGCACACAGAAAACCCTCCATCTCTAGCTGCTGGACTTCTCCGGAAACCCATCCCCAGACACCTTTTTCTGAGGTGCCAAGACCTCTCAGCAGGAATGCTCTGGTCTTTGAGCTGGAGGAAAGTTGATAAGGAAGAGAGACGGGACCTCACTGAGCAGCTTCTCCTCCAAGTGCTCTGTACCCTTGCTGTGTTCCTGGGGCTGCCCTGGAGATAGCTGGATCAACTGTCACCAAAATATTTGAAATCTCATATTTCCATCCCCACCCATCTGCATACCTGTCAGGTTTCTTCAACCCTGAGAGAAATTCTCCTCCAGCCTAGAAGGCTCAGCACGGCTCTGGACCCTGGCTGTCGTCCACTTGGAATGGTCCTGGTCTTTTGAGATTGCTGTTGGTGCAACACAGTTCTCACTGTCTAAGGAAATCTCTCCCCCTATGCTTCCTCAGACTGCCTAGGCGTGAGCAGCACCTCGCGAATGACTCAGCTGCTGTTCAGCGTTAGTGGTCGCTCCTGGCAGAAAGCCGGAAAGCCTCAACCCCTTTCCCACAGGGCAGACCATCACTGGTGATCTCAATGTTTTCCCTGTTCTCACTTGCTCCTTGCTTGCTAACCCAAGCGCATGCCCTTTTATGGCATATTCCTCTAGATTTTGTCTCTTGGGGTCTCCCATGGTGACAGACGGCAAAACCAATCAATCCTGCTTGGTCTCAGATTCTGGTCTTCCTCCAGGAGGTAGCAGCCATTGGTCATCCAGGGTCCAGGGTCAGCTCCTCTCTCCTCAATGAGTCTGCTGTCCTCCCAAGTTCTCTTTGCAGGGCCTGCCTCAAGACATAGCCCATACATTTAAAAAAAAAGCTATGACCTTAGGGTCTCAAGCAATCTACTGCTGCTCTAACACATCCCAAATCTTCTGAAGGGTTAATGATGCCCTTCCGTCCTTGAGTCTCCAGGTCAGTTGTAGAATGACTTCCGGTTCTCACTGGGTCCCTGGCTGCCAAGTCGACTGGTCGCCAGCTCAAGGGTGTTCTGGCACACCTCTGTCAGCTTCTGCTTCTCCTCCTGTCTCTCACATGGGCTCTGGGCTCATCCATCCTTGTCCAGTCTTTTAACCCCTTCACCTCTGGCCTGCCTGCCTCCTGAGCCCTCATCTCTAAAGCTCTTCCTCCGCCCTCACTGCCTCACTTCCCATACGAAGGCTGCAGCACATTTTCTCCTTGGCCTCGCAAGTGAGAGAGCATTCACCAGAGATGGCTGCTCCATACGAGCAAATTGTTCATATGGCCTCTCTGCAAACTCAGGATCTGCATTGATAGCATTAAGTTATTTTCCTACCTCAAGCCAAGAAAATAGCATATTCTCTGAAGAGTCCTGATTTCTTTTAATGACGTGGTTCACTGATGGACAAAGCCCCGACTTTCGTGGCTCGAGTCAAAATTGAGGGAACTCACAAGTCCCTGAACAGGGGACCAATTCAGAAGGTCTAAAGAATCTGGAGGGACCCGGTTCCAGCAGGAACTTTGGGGAATGTTGCAGGGAAGCTCCTCAGCGTGCTTCAGACTCTTTGCCCTTGAAAGTCTGCCCTGACAGCAGACTTGCCTGAGAACAGGGCCAGCAAACCTCGCTGGAAAGGGGGCTCCACCTGCATCGGGCCCTGAACCTTTGTTGGCCTCTACTGTGCTGCTGTGGGGGGGGGGGGGGGGAGCTTAATCTCCTGTGTTTGCCTGACCTTGCAGCCCAGGCTTGCTGACAACTGACCTACCAAAGCTCTAAGCTACCAATGTCACATTCCCGAAGGACCCTGCTTGTAGGAAGAGGGTGGAGCATCCATCCACACAAGGGCTCTAGTTAAAAGCCAACCAGCACACAACCCCAGAAGTACTGTGGGAAACTGGCAAGCACAGAGCCTATTGGGCTCCCATGAAGCCCATTTTGCATACACAAGCACCCCCAAAACCCTAAGTTTTCCCCAAGGATTTCTCTGCTGGACTTAGAGTCAGTGAACAAGATGTTAGGTTTGAAGGGGCTTAAAATATCCCTTTTGTCCAGTTACAGTCTTGGGCCTCATCCACAGTTCTAACGGCACATGCCAGAATGCAGGTACCACAAAGCAGGCTGTTGGCTTCCCTTTTCCAAGGCAGATGTAAACAAGTGACTGTTCGCCTCAGACGGCACCAGTGACAGACTAAAGTCATGATTCACCGAAGTGCAACTCGGTGAATGAGAACAGAGGTGAAAGGTAATTTACAGGGTGGTGAGTGACCCCCAAACAGCTACGACGTTCCTTCAGAATTCCGCCCCATGATGGATGAAGAATTTATGGGAGCTGTGTCCCCCTTAAGGTTAACCCAATTTGTAGGTACTCTAGCGTGGCCCACTGTCACTTAATCTAGGGCAGAGCAGGAGCAAGAATTGTTGCAATCCCGGGTAAGGGTTCTATGACCCTCCCCTCCTTCCTCCTCCTAGGGAGTTCTGGGTAGCTCCATTACCATTATCGTAATAATGGTAATGGCTCTGGCGGTAGTCTGCTCAATTTGTTGACACGGATAGCAGAGTCAAGGTAAATTCTACTCCAAGACAGCAACGTTATACCTAGAGAGGAAAAGACAGACAATGGCCTGTGCCCAGCAGGGTCGGACTGGGTAGTTCAGGGAGGGGTACAGAAAGGGACTCTTTGTTATTGCTGTAATAAAGTATCCTAACAACAAAACCAAAACTCAAGGAAGAGAGGATTTCTTTTGGTTCACAGTCTATCATGGGGGGGGGGGGGGGGGGAGTCCTGCCAGCAGGTGCTTCAGGCAGCTTGGTCAAATTGTATCCACAGTCAGGAAGCAAAGAATGATGAATGTCTGTACTGGCTTGCTTCTCTACTGTCCAGGACCTAATTTCACTATTAGGATGGCTCTTCCTGCCTCAACCTAATCAAAAGAGTCCTTCATAGGCTTGCCCACAGGCTAACACATCAAAACAATTCCTCGAAGATGTTCCTAGATGCTCACCTCCTACATTATTCCAGAGCCTGCCAAACTGGCAGTCAACACTAGTCACGGCAGGGACTTTGGCTGTGCGTGTGTGTGTGGGGGGGGGTGTCTTCAGGGATAACAGCACCTTAGAGACAAAGATGAGGACAGTAGTCCCTCCCAGTCCCTCAGGAACTGCGGTAGTGGAAGCTCAGGGAGCCTGAGGATGGCACAGGGAGATGGGCCAGAAACCAGAAAGTCCTAGGGCTGTGAAAGTGCTGGGCAGTCCTTCTGCATGGTACAATAGCCAAGGAACTACCTTTACCTTGGCACCTATGTCATGAAATATGGCATATAAAAAATACAGTTCAACAAATACAGAACAGGTATTCATAAGAACAGTGAAGGGAAAAAAATAGCATATAGGCTGGGCTTGGCACGCACATTTATTCTCAGCACTAGGGAGTAAGAGAGATCTCTGAGCTTGAGGACAGCCAGGGCTACATACATAGTGAGACCCTGTCACAGACACACCACACATACACACACACACACACACACACACACACACACATATGGGAATAGGTAACACCACCATATGATTGTTTAGGTGGCCAGTTCCATCACACACCCCCTCATCAGTGGTCCACTGGCCTCTTACGACAGGTATCCTATTCAGTTGGTACATAGAGAATGAAGCTAACACAGACTTGCCCTTTCCAGTGAGCTTAGGAGAAAAAGCCTGTGGCTGACTGGGGTGTGTTATGGCCCTGAGGTGGGATGGAGAGTATCAGGAAAGACAATGCTTGGAGCAGATTCTCATGAGGCAAGATGGCTCAGAGAGCTGAGAGGATTAGCTGCTGTGTGCATGACAGGGACCCGAAGGAAAGGGGGAGTATTCTGAGAAATCCTGTGAACAAAGAACATCTCCCTATTTTCACAGGTTTGGAGGGACCTGCAGTAGGTTCCACACCATGTGATTTAGTCTGGCTTAACCTACACGCCAAGGAATGAGGTGCTTGGGAGTCCCACAAATTTATAAGTTACTCTTGGAGCTGGGGAAGCAGCTGGGCTTGTTTCTCCCCACTCCTCGCCTCCCCAGGCCTGAGTGTGACGCTAACAATGTTCACAGCAGAGGCCTATCAGCTGCCCAGGAGGAGTCTGATTCCTGAGGGGCAGCTAGAGGGGCTGAGATCTGACATCCATGTGGAGTACCCTTTCCTAGCTCCCCCTAGCTTTCTTGCTTTCCCCCCTGCACACAGACCTCTACACAGCATAGCTTGGGGTTGCCTGCTTTTGAACTTTGAATGAATGGGATTATGTTGCCTGTATATGTTTTTTTTTTATCATATTTTGTCTGCGTCACAACATCCATAGCCAGGTCACCCAAGTGCCTGCATCTTGTTCATCTCACTGCTGTGCACAAGTTCATGAATGAATGCACCACAATCTGTCCAGTATCCTTCCTGGTAGATACCTAGGTTCTTTCCAGAAACCAATTCCTCTAGTGTTTATATACCTACAAGTGGGCATTCCTTATGACCAACAAACACGCTGGCAGCTTGTAGAGGATCTTTTGATGGTTTTCTTTCAGGTCCCTAATTTTTAATGCGGCTGTGTCCTTTGCCCATCTCTATATGGTTGTTGCATTAGGTTTCTGTAACAGACAAAAATACCTGAAATAGGAACATAAGGGAAGAGGCTTTGATGGCACAGCTCCTGAAGTTTCCATGCCACCCATGGTCCCGCACAGTTCCAGAGGGTTCAGATGCTTTGGTTTGTGGCATTGGGATGATGAGTCTGTGACAGAGCAAACTGGTCCACTTCTTGGTGACTGGGAAGCAGAAAGGAAGGAGCAGGGGGTCCCAAGGGGTCAAGAGCATGTCCCTCAGGTCATCCACAAGACCATAAGTCCCAAAAGGTCTACCATTTCCCCACCACCACAGACAACCAAGCCTTCAACAGGGAGGACATTTAAGATCCAAATCATAACAATTTTCTGCCCCGCCTGCGGGTAAGTCAACGGAGACTCTAGAGGGCAAGTGGGAATGGGATGGGACAAGAGTCACAAGAGATGTAGACACGACAGTATTCTGATCAAGTCCTGTTTATTCGAGGGAATAATGCAGGTAAATACAGGGTAAGGAAACGAAGAACTTCTCCTTGTATATATGGGTAACTAGGCAACTTACTAGGTAACAAGTTCTTCGTGTGTATATGGGTAACTAAACAACTTCCTAAGCCACCTAACCATGGTCTAATGGTCAGGCAGAATGCAGCAAAGTCAGAATGTTCAGAACACAGAAACAATGGAGCAATAACTCCTTGCAGAGGTAGTATTTGACAGATCAGAACAGCAGGAGAAGCCAAGCGCAACAGGGTGGGTGAACTGATCCAGGGAACAGTACGTCTCCCACAATTGTCTATTTGCAATTTGTTGTTTATGTATTCTTGATGAGGCCTCCAGTCACTCATGAATTGCAAAGGCCAGCAGGCCTTCTTATTCTAATTCTGCAGTTAGTTTTCTCAGCAATATAGTCGTCTTCCTATATCTCATCTAATAAGCCATCAAGATGCTATTCTCTTGACTGACCTTTTAAGTCTCGGTATGGGCTCTTTTTGGTTTTCGAGACAGAGTTTCTCTATGTAAGAGTCCTGGCTGTCCTGGAACTCGCTCAGTAGACCAGGCTGGCCTCGAACTCACAGAGATCCGCCTGCCTCTGCCCCCCAGTGCTGGGATTAAAGGTGTGCGCCACTACTATCAGGCCCTATATGGTTGATAGAAAGTTGATTTATTTTTCGTAGATAAGGGGTTCAATTTCTCTCCCCTTGTAGCAAGTGCCCAGGCCTCCTAGTTGAATAATGCTTCCTTTCATAGTTTCTGAAATGATTTGGGAGGAGGGACACACACACGGTGTGCGTGTTGGCTCTTCTTACACTCTCCGTGGGTTTTAGTGCCGCCTGCTCGCCTATTGAGTCAAGAGGCATATTTAATCCTCCTTGCACCGACCTCATTATTTCCTGGGTACCAATCCCACATTTTATTTGGGTTATGGAGCTTTATAACCTGCCTTAACACTGAGAACACAAGTCCTCTTACCTTGTTCTCTTTCAGGAACAATTTGGCTCTTCTTGGTCGTTTGGAATCTCATAAATGTTAGAATCAGGTTGTCAATCTACGGGTTTTTTTCAAAAGCAAAAAAACAGATTTGGTTTAATATGGCAACAACAAAAAACAAACCTAAGCACTACACACTAACAACATAATATAACCCAGGAAAGGGGGCATGCAGAGGCTACAGTCATAAGCTAAATCTTTACAGGGGACCACAGAACTGCCTATGACCCCATTGTGGCAGTGGTGGTACAAGCAAGTACTATATCTGGAGATGCCAATTCCCACCCCAGCAAAACCTTATTTTCATACAATAGTAAAAGGCATAGTCACTTAAGAGTATGCAGTCCTCACAACAAAGAGGTGGACCTGTTGTGTTTTGGTAGCTTCACTGACTTTTTTTTACAAGCTGCTGGTACTACAGCAACAACCAACAAACAAGGTCTCATAGCTCCTGGCTGATGCGGGCACCTTCAAGGGCATAGATGTGAATTTCCATCAGTCTCAGTCTTGGCTGCAGTTCCGTACCTCATTCCACAGGAGTAGGTAATGACAGCAGCTACCCACACCTGAGATTCCCTTTATCCTTGGAGGCTCTTATTTAGGACCCTGTTCCTGTGAACACACGTTGTCCTCCAGGTGTGGGGTAGAAAGATGCAGGCTGGCAGCAGGAAGAGGGCAATCACTTTCCCCTTCTCAGGTACCCAGGCTTGTCCAGTGTGGAACTGCAGCTGAACCCAGCCACTTGAGTCTGCAGGAAGGCTTCTCCCATGGACCACACACCACAGTTCCCCATAGGTCTCGGGTGTAGTAATGGACTGCAGGACCTCGTTCTTCCTAGCATTGGCTGCAATTCTGGCCCAAGACGCCAACACTGCCTCAGAGGCAGTTGTCGTCACAACGGTCTTGCTGACTTCTCCACAGAGGACAGGAGGTTCAGTAAGGGCAGGCATCTGCTCCTCAGGTACAGGGACCACTTCAAGAGGACCTATATCACCTGAAGACAAGGCTCTTGTTCCTCTTCCATCTCTGTCTTTACTCTTTTCCAACATGTCTTCACCCTGGCCTCTTTTGGTGTGTCAGGAATGTTCTCTAAATCAGCTGGCCTTTGCTTCTCAGCTTCACCTTCTTGTACCATGCCTGCAAAAACATCTCGGTGAATCAGGTTCACTGGGGGCAGATGATCTGGTAGAGGAGGAACTGGTACCTTCCTAGGAGTGGGTTTTGGAGTCTCAGCACCTCGTGCTTTCTCGTTTGATTTACAATCGTCCTCTTTTGGTATCTTTTTTGGTCTTTTCTGCATTGCAGGGGGCTTTGCAAAGGATGTGCTCAGTTGACTAGACATCTTGTGCTGTTCAACTGTTACATACACTGTATATGACTGCCATGGTGAATTCTCAAGGGGGCATCATTTGATGTCTGACTTATGAAACAGGGAAGCAATGGTTGGGGGAAATGAGGGAGCCAACAGGAAAAGCAGGCTTGTTGGCAACACAATTTTAATCATACTGCTAGGAGATTCCTTTTTTAAAAATTCTATCTTTCAGGACAGGGTTTCTCTGTGTAATGGCCCTGGCTGTCCTGAAACTCATTCTCTTCAGGCTGGCCTCAAATTCAGTGTTCCACCTGCCTCTGTCTCCAAGTGCTGGGATTAAAGGCGTGCACAACTTGTGAGTCCCCAGAGAGGCTATTTTAAGGAAAGAAAAATGTTCTAATTGCAATCTTAGCACTTGGGCAGCAAATGTAGGAGGATCACCATGAGCCTCAGGACAAGTTTAGCAGACAGAACAAAACCAAAAGCACAAGATGAGATACAAACAAAGCAATAGGAAGAAAGTGACAAAGGCAACAGAAAACTAGTTGACTTTTGTGGGGAAGAAGTCTGTATCTTTCTCCACTGGTAACTCTTACCCCAAAGGTTGCTTTCCCTCAGTCCTTGGTTCAAATTCCACTTCAATTCTTATACCTTACTCCCTCAGTCTCAGTTCAAGTGTTACTTTGTTGGAATCCCTTTCCAGCTAAATCAACCACATACTGCCTCATTTCTACCTGCCAATTTCAGCTTTCTATGAGGTTCTTTCTGTGAGCTGACACCATCTGATTTTGAACTCCACAAGAGTGAGGTCTCTTTCCCTTTCATTGCTGACACTCAATAATAAACATCCAACAATTTAATTATGGGAACAAAGAAACTACAGAAAAATAGCTAAATACAGAAAAACTAAAAGATAACAGACTAAGCACAGTCCTTGTCTTCACTTCATCTTCATATAACTTCACAAGCACTACTCTATTTTCAACCTGGAGGACAAAAAGCTAAAAGCTCACTAAAGTTTAGAGGTGATGATGGTTTGTGCATTTATCTCAGGCTCAGGGATATCCAGGCAGAAGCAGGTGCATCTCTCAGTTTCTGGACAGCCAGGGCTACAGAAACCCCGTTTCAAAACAAAAAGAAGCTGGGCTATGGTGGCACATGCCTTTAATGCCAACACTCTGGAGGCAGAGGCACGTGGATCTCTTTGAGACCACCCTGGTCTACAGAGCAAGTTCCAGGACAGAGTCCAAAGCTAGAGAAACCAGGCCTTAAAAAAACAAAAAAGAGAAAAAAAAAGGCAGACCAATGTACTTCAAGACCCAGATATACCACTCTTGGGCATATACTCAAAGGATGCTCAGTCATACCATAAGGACACTTATACTTGCTCAACTATGTTCAAAGCAGCTTTATTTGTACTAGCCGGAACCTGGAAGCAACCTAGATGTCCCTCAACTGAGGAATGGATGAATAAGGTCTGGTACATTTACATAACGGAGTATAACTCAACTATTAAAAACAAGGACACCAGCCGGGCGGTGGTGGCGCACGCCTTTAATCCCAGCACTCGGGAGGCAGAGGCAGGAGGATCTCTGTGAGTTGGAGACCAGCCTGGTCTACAGAGCTAGTTCCAGGACAGGCTCCAAAGCCACAGAGAAACCTTGTCTTGAAAAACCAAAAACAAACAAACAAACAAACAAACAAGGACACCATCCCAAGTGAGGTAAGCCAGACTGAGAAAGATAAAATATCATATGTACTCAGTAGTGGTTACTAGCTATACAAATAAAAGATAACTATGCTACAATCCGCAGACCCAGAGAGACTAGATAACACAGAGGGTTCACAGGGAGATGCCCAGATCTCTTTGGGAAGGGAGATTAGAAGAGATTTCGTGAGTGAACTGAGGGCAGATGGGGACAGGAACATGAGTGATCATGGACAGAGGGGAAGAGTACTGAAAGAGACTCCTGGAAGCGGGAGCATTTCAGGGACAGGTAAAAACCTAGCACAAGGAAATCTCACAAGATGACCCCAGCTAAGACAGTCCTAGCAATAACACTGAACTGGCCATCTCCTGTGACCAGGCAAGGCTTCAAGTGGAGGGAGTGGGACACCAACCGAGCCACATAAACTTCGACGGACAGCCTGTGCATTTGCTGGGATAATGGTGGTCCCTAGAGACTGAGGGAATGACCAACTAATGACTAGTCTATCCTAAAATCCATGCCAGGAGAGTGAGTCCACCCAGACATTGCCTGAACACCAGGACCCACAGGCTGCATCACCCAGAGACCAAAAATAGAACCAGACATGGCTGGTGAGGAAAAAAAGTCAATGTATTCTGCTATACACATCGATTGGTGCCTAGCCCAGTTGTCATCGGAGAGGCTTCTTCTAGCAACTGTTGGAAACATATGCAGACCCACAACCAAACATTAGGAGTTCAGGAATCCTAGCCGGGTGGTCGTGGCACACGCTTTTAATCCCAGCACTCGGAAGCAGAGGCAGGCAGATTTCATTGACAAGGCCCAAGTGAGTTCCAGGAAAGACAGGACTGCTATACAGAGAAACTCTCCTTGTTTCCAGCATCCTCCATCTTCGAATTAGATTAAACCACCAAAAGAAAATTCTTCCATCTTCCTAATGACCTCTGGCCTCAGGCAGCTTTTAGAAATCTCCTACTTCCTGTTGCATCGCTGCCCCCTTCCATTCCCCAAACTCCTGACCCCGCCCCCAACTATTTGTGGTGCTAAAGTCTGACCTTGGCTGATAAATAAAATCAGTACTGTATTCTTTTTTAAAAAAATTATTAGTATTAGAATAATGTAGAACTTTAAGCTGAGGCCTCTCTGCAGTAATGCTCCCCCCTCCCCTGGGAACCAAGGACCTAACAACTACACATGCACAGACTGAAATGTTGGGAACTTTCCATCTCCCTGAGTCCTTTGTGAGTGTTCTCCAAATAGAGCTCTGTTCCTGAAATTGGGGCAAGATAACCCTTAAGATGTTGACTCAGTTCCTGGTGTTTTGACTCAGTCCCTAGGAAAGGGGCAAAGTAACCCTCAATTGTTCCCTCTTACCTCATCTGATCTGGCAACCGCTCTCCAGCCAATTATTGGTAATATCCCTTTGAATAAGCCTATCATAATAGTTAAAGAACAACCCCCAGACTTCCCCCTTGTTTCTGTGGCTTTTTGCTTTAAAAGTAGCCTGTGCCAGCTATTCAGGATCTTTTTGGCTTCTCAAATGCTGAAAGACCCTGTTGTGACAGAATTAATAAAAATCCTCATGCTTTTATATCAACTGCGGTGTGAGAGTGGTCTCTTGGGTCAACTCCTCCTCAGTAATTGTACTCCAGGGTCCAACAAGTCCCACACCTGAGATGCAGAGTGAATTCAAGACCAGCCTGGTCTACACAGTGAGTTCCAGGCCAAGCAGTGCGACACAGTAAGACCCTGTGTTGGGGGCCAGCCTTGACAAAAATACCCTCTTCCAGAGTGGAGAAGTGATGGTTTAGAAATATAGTAAAGAACGCGAAGACGCGAATGAAAATAATAAAAAGCAAAACATATAGGATAGTATCTGGAGGGAATTTCAGTGAGTACTGAAAAATTTTCCGTGTTTAATTTCCAACTGGCTAATATACCCCTGACCCCAAAGACTGTATTAACATACAAAAGTAAGACAAAAGACTGTATTAACATACAAATTCAAAGTCACAGCCTTACATTCATTGCTCATGCTGTAGACTCCTGCCTTAGACCAACCAAACACTCTATAGGCAAACCATTCCTTGGGGGAATCCCAAGTTATTTCCATAAAGGGAACTGGAGCTTAGTTGGATCCTTAGACTTTTTTTTTAGGCAGGAACCAACTACTTCCCTATTCAGGAGCCCAGGGTCTAGCAACTTGCCCACACCTGTTGACAATAGCCTTGAGAGAGCTGAACTCTGATTGACAACTAAGTGGGACCTTTGTTTGAGTTAGAAGTACAATAACCTAGAATGAACTAAAAACAAGTCCCAAACTCTCTGACCTTTGGCCTCTTTTGGCCTCCAGAACCCTATCTCAAAAAGAATTAAAAAGCAAAACAAACAAACAAAAACTGAGTTTGAACAGGTACATAGGTGGACAAGCTTTTTCTAGAATATGTGGGTTACTTAGTGAGATTTCCAGTGGCGGATGTGAGCTACCTCCTTATGAAAGACCCTATAGACCCCCTCCTCAAAACCCGCAGCTAGCATGCTCCCGGGGGAACGTCCTGTTTGCTTTAAAAAAAAAAAAACTCTCCGGATCAGCAGCCAGCCTGCTCCCGTAAGAACATCCCATGTGCCTGAGAGAGCAGGAGATAGAGATAGGAAGACTGCAAGGCAAGATGTCAATAAGATAGGATATCAACAAAGCAGGTTAGCTATAAGATAGGAACAGGATGACTGTTGCCAGGCATCCATGCTGAGAGAGGAAACCATTCATGCCCCCGCCTCATTCCGATAACCACGCTTTTGCTTCTGTAAACTTGCTTTTTGCTCTTCCCTATAAAAAGACCTCCCCCCAGTCTGCAGGCGCGCAAGTCCTTCGAAAGACTTGCTGCCCGCAGGTACCTGTGTTTACTCAATAAACCTCTTGCTAATTGCATCCTGTGGCCTGGTCTTGGAGTGTCCTGGTTCTGGGGTCTTCATCAGAGAGGAATCAGAGAGGAAAGGTCCTCTCTGAGGGTCTTTCACTTATGTGTTACTAGTCGGGGAGGCCCCAACACAAACTATGTCTTTCGACTTGGCTGCTTACCAGAACTAGAGCTTTCTGAGGATATGCATGTTGGCTGCAGGAAATAAAAAGTCAAGCTGGAACTAATCTGAAAACATCTTCCTTCTTGACTAGTTTGCTTAGGGGGGTGGGGGTTGTTGTTGTTATTGTTTGTTTTGTTTTTGGTTCTTTGAGACAGGGTCTACCTATGTAGCCCTGGCTGTCCTGGAAGTGTCTGTATAGACCAAGCTGATCTCAAACTCACAGGATCCTCTTGCCTCTGCCTCTGAGTGCTGAGATTGAAGGTGTGCCCTACTACCCCTGGGCTCTGGCTAGGTTTCCTTAATTTTTATCTTTTAGATTGTTATTGTTACATAGGTGTGTCTGTATATATGTGTGTGTACAAATATATATAAACCTGCTATTTTGTTGTTTGTATGTATAGATTTTCAAGGCTGACAATTCTGCATTGGGAGCGCATCCCTCGGGGAGGCTAATTCTTCTCCCAGGAGTCTTAGCTGCCTTTAGTCCTTTGTCTAGTGGTGGGACACTAACATGCCCATCAACATTAACATGCCCATCGACATTGCCGTTGATCTAGTCTTTTTCATGCAGCCGTTTCTAGGAGAGACTGTTTCACAGCAGACGCCGTAGTACTCTGGCTTGAGATATATACTCTAAATGCTCATTACAACGGACAGCAAACTACCCCGTAGTGTGAACATTGAGCCAGGTTCATCTCCCAGCACATAGATGCACCTCGGAGACCAGGGCAAACACAAATCATGAAACCAGCTACAAGAATTGTGAACACATGTTCACGCTAAACACCAAATTCCCTCCCCTCCCCCACACACCACCACGAACTTTCGAGAGGTACCAGGAGCTGCACCCGGAGCTCCCTACTTCAGCTGACCATCCCGCGAGGGGCGTTCTGGGAACTGCAACATTTCTTCCCCCACCCCCACACCCGCCTAACTTCTAGAGACCACCACGAAAGGCAAAGGCGTGCTGGGAAGACGGGTTTTCGAAAGTGGTCAGCCTCACTCTGCGGTGCTGGGAGGAGGGGCTGCATGCTGGTTGCCTCGGCAACTGCTCACGTGGGCAACGGGCGTGAGCGGATCGGTTAGGGACAGTAAACTAGAGACCACAGTCTCTAGCGGCCATTGCTTCTCCGGTTGGGAAGGTTGCTTAGGGAAAAGAGGGAATAGAGGGAGGGAAGGAAGCTGGTCGATTGCGGAAGGCTGGGGATGAAGGATTCCAGCTGAGCCTGCACCTCCGGTCTTTCCAGGGATCCTGGTCTCGGGCTGGGTCCTTTGCAAGATCGTTGGAAATGGAAAAAGGGTTTAGGGAAAGCATTGGCAAAGCTTAAATGGTGCTTAGCCTCCTCCCCCAGAGCAGTAAACAGTATTTTTTGGCAGCCCAGTGTTTTTTTTTTTTTATGTGCGTAATGGAATCGGGAAAGAACAGAAAGGGGGTTAAAGAAGAAAATAGGCAAAAAAAAAAAAAAAAAAAAGTGGAATTTACCCCTAGGAAGGAGGGTGAAAATGGCTAGATGCCAATGGGATATAGAAAGACACCATTGAAAGCCCAGTCTAGAACGACACACGGGGCTTTTGAATTGTACCCTCGGTTCTACCGGAAGCCCTCGATCCCACTATGGAGCTTGACAGCCCCTGCCCGCGGTGTTCATGCTTTGTACATCTTTTATCATGGCACCTTGGTGAGCCAGCCATGCAGTTAGGTGAATGTGTCTCGCTGGGAACACCCTAACAGAAGCCACCGAGCTCCTCGAGTTTTCTAAGGTTGCTTTGTCACCCGCCAAATAATCATTGTTATTCCCTTCGGTGTTTCAGAAACCCACTGACATACTGAGAGCGGTTTAGTCTCTGATTTGGGGGACAGTTCCCACTCCCAGGGTCTGAGAACCACTGTGAAGAGAAGCGGCTTGAAGGCAGCTTGTAGTCACAAGCTGCTACCATGTTCTCCTCCTCCATTTGCCAAGAGGGATTCAACAGCCTGGGGGGGGGGGGGGGGGCGGGGTGCCGGTCTCTATACCTGTACTTGCCAAAGTGCCCTTAATCCGTGCTCCTAGATTTGAACCAAGGCTCTGTCATTTACTAGTTGCGTAATCTTGGGCAAGTCATTTCAGCTCTTTCCTGCTTGTACAGAGCCAAGACAAATGTCTTAGGAACCAAGACATTTCTGGTTCTTCTCAGGGGGTGACAGCTGATGTTGGGGACAAGGAAGGATACCGCGGATCTGAGAGTTATTTTTCTTTTGGCCACCAATTTAGAAGGGCCTTAAAGAGCACATCATGTCATGTCATGCTTGGTCACCTTCCTGTCATACTGTCACCTGAGCACTGGTCTCCGTTTCCTCGTGTATGCCTGGAGGATAATGATTCATAAGAACCAGGATGCTTCGGGAAAGTTACATCATTTTCACAATTGAAATGTAGATAAGTAGATATTCTCGTAGAAAGCAGCACACAGTGAGTGTGGTGTTGGGACCCAGCCTTCAATGTTGAGGGCTGAGTGAAGAATCTTGCGTGTGGGAGTCTTGCGCAAAAAATGAGGCTGAAGAGAAGAGAAAAATCAGAGCGCTCAACATCTGTAACAATTTTTTTTTCTTCACACCTGCTCAACAGGTTAATTTGTATGCTAACGACACACTGATTAAAAACCTACAAGCAATCCCTATAGGTGTTGGGCCTGTGTTAGGTTTTTGTCCTTGACAAATCGGCAGGCACTGAGGGGGGGAGGGGGTCATGCCCTGAGCTCTTGGTTGAATCATCTTTTGCTGGACATAATATTTGAGTAAGATGGTGTCACTGCTGTTTGTATGGCTTGTGAACTCTCGCAGGGGCAAGTTCTCACATTTGTGAGTGTTGTCCTAAAAAAATGTGGTTAAGGCATTCCATTCCCACTTACCCCCCAAAGCTGATTCAAACTGGGCTCCCTGGTCTTGGTGTAACCCGAAATAAACTTGATGCCCTGTCTGCTCTTGATCACCAGGGAGGCTTTCATGATCCAGGTGTAATGGAGACAAGATAGCATTTTGGGATTCGACTAACTTGCACACTAGAACAGCTGCAAGCATTGTTACACCGTTGACAGAGGTCTGTTGTCTAGTGAATGAAAAAGGGTTTGCTCCAGTAGCCATTTATAGGTGTGGCAATGCCAGAAAATGGAGCCGCATAGCTTCCGCTTGTGTCTGTTAGCCCACGGGAGGAGGACTCATCCTTTGATGCTGTCGTTTCAATGAGATCATCCCAAGCAGCTTCGCTTTGCTGCTCTATCGATAAAAGCAAAGGATGGTCAGAAAGATTCTCTAATTTATAATCTTTATCACAAAAAGTTATTCCTGCATGACCAAGTCGTAGAGTGGAGGAAATGTCTTCGGGCAGTGGAGGAAGAAAAACCAGGCACTTAACTGCTATTGTGCCTTGCTAATAATTGATGAATCATTTGGGGGCAGCCTATAGGTGGAGCTGATGTAGAGCGGTCCCTGCTTTGTCCCATGGAGCCAAGAGCAGGGCAGGTAATTTGAGAGATCCTTTTCTTCGTCCAACAATTTTTAAATAAAGGCTTAGAAATCACATATTTTAAAAAAAGCTGAAACATTCCAGGGAGGAAAAAAAATCAGACATTTCTATAATATGCCAGACACATTTTGGATATCTCTTTACGATGTTCTTCTTTGGGGCGGGGGGGCATATAGACAATTTGATAACTCTTAGCAGTGTCAGTGATTTCGTAGTATTTCCTGCAGTGAACAGAGAGAAAATTCTGGCTTTTTTTCCTTGACAGTAGGTATATCCTTGTAGCTACTTGTGCAAGTAGGTAACTCCAGTAATTTAATAGGAACGATGACCACAAAGTACACAGCTGCCCTGCTGTGTCACCTTCAATACTGTCACGTCCCGTGGGTGCCTGGAGGATTGTGATCTGTAAGAAGTAAGAGGACAGAGGACTTCAAAGGACATAGATGCTCCACTAAGGCCACACAAAATGTTCCCTCCATTTTACCTTCCCCCACAGCCACTCGTAACAGGATGGGGGGTGAGTGACAGAGAGTGTGCAATGGACAAACATCAGGCTAACAATGACCTGTCAAAACACACCTGTAATTGTTCCCAAGGACACAGCAAGAGCATTGCTAGGGCTCCTCCCTCCCAAGGCAAATGGGGCCCGGAAGTTAAGCTCTAGTCACTGTGGCTCAGGAGATCAACCTTTCTTGTATCAGTGTGGGACTTCACAGTCCATAAGCCTCTAAACAGTGTGAGACTGGCTTACTGTTCATTCTGGCTAACACACTGTTTACACACAAACGGCTCATCCTGCTCCGCCCAACCTCACTGGCACCTGTACACACATCCCTGACAGGAACATGGCTATTCTGACAAACCTGTCCCACCCTCTCTTGAACATATAGAACTGGTCAACTGAACTTGGGACCACAGATCCTTGGAAGAGTGACAGATGGAAGCCAGAAATGCCTTGGAGCACCCCATGCAAGCTGCTACGGTTCCATGTCTTAAAGCGTGGCTTTGTATAGGACTGTTTCAAAGAGCTGCTGAAGATTCTCTGCAAAAAGGATGTCATCAGGAAGGGAGAGCTTGAGAGTAAAAGAGTGGAGAGGAAAGAGAAGCAGGAGGAAGGCACTTTAACTCCTGCTTGGTCTGTGGTTCTCTGCGGGCCTTGTCCCTGATACTATGTCCCTTCCCTTGCTATGAGAGGCCTTCTATTCATGAATGGGCCTCAATTTCACCTTTAAAAGTGGGGCTGCCTATTCCTTCCTCACAAAGTCATTGTGAGGGTAGATTGACGTGAGGTCTAACAAGTCTGGGGGCAGTGCTAGGAAATTAGGAAAGGCCATTCGAGTGGGGGAATTCCTCATGATTCTGTTGGTCAAAGCATAGCTGGGCGTAGACCTTGCCTGTTTGGGGCTTGTGGTCTTGTCTTAGTCATTACTCGCTTCTGACCCTTAAATGGAGGATCCTGGTCCATGCAGCCTCACGTGTCTATAGAGACCAGCTTAGGAGTCAGATGCCCTGAGCTCAGTCATCAGGTGCCTAGAAGGGTAATGGGCAGCTTTTTCTGAGGACCACTGGGCAAAGAACCAGCAGAAGCAGGACCCAGATGTCACCCCAGCAAAGACCGTCAAAAAGCTGACAGGGAAGTTGGCGGGGATGAGAAAGAGAGAATCCTACTCCGCAGAGAACTTCAGGTCTCTAAACTGGGGACCAATAACGCTTAACCTGCGTCCTGTCGCACTAGCTGCTTGGGCCACAGGCTCACAAAGAGCTGGATGAGGGGAGACCTGGGCAGGGCTGGTGACAGCTGGTACTGGCTTTTGCGTCCCCCTTCTTGCTTTCCACGGTCTTCACTATCAGAACATGTTCTTCCAGAATGGGCAGGCAGTAGGCACTTGAAAATGGTTTCCTGATGATAGTTTAGGGTTTGTATCCAGAAGAGAAAATGGGTATCAGGGAGTCCTGGTTCAGGTCTGCCAGAAATCAGGAGAGCTGAACCCCCAGCTGAGCGCAGCACTTGGGGATGATGGCAGGGGTGGGGGGGGGGGCTTCACAAGTTGGCCGCCTTGCTCTGCTTCAGCCCAGTGTGGAGAAGGTACCATGTGGGCTGTCTGTTAAGACAGGACCCAGAAGCGCTAAAGGACCCGGAAGCGCGAAACTGACACTACCCACTTCTTGAAAACTCAAGCGTCATTCATATTGGTGTTACTCACTGAGCAGAGTTGGGTCGGTGTAGGGATTGAAAAGTTTTCTGGGCAGTCTCAACTCTTCCCCACAGAGCAGAGGCTGCCCCATAAGGCTCCTGCTTAGGGATTCCTAAACAGTTAAGATTCTTCCCACCTGGGCCTTGGAATAGGTTAGAAGCCCATGTTATTTGTAAGAGCACATTGAACCAAATCTCCCCTTGTTTGATGCCCCTAAATTAGGTCCAATCTCAAAGTCTAAATAATTTGGCTCAGAGTTCTACAAAGACGTGAAATTGTAATAATTACCACAATACAATAAAAACAGTTAGCATAGAAGTGTCCTCCCTCTCTCATAAATTTCCCAGGCTGAAATTCAGGTCCAAAAAATAAAAAACAAAAAGACAAATGTCATTCCTTTATAGGTTAAAGCCCAAAGAAATGAAAAATGAAAGTATTTTATTGGCAAAATATTAATTGTACAAAGTAATGGGTTTTGTTGTGACATTTTCATACATGTGTCTAATGTACTTGTTTGTCATATTTGTGCTTTCTTACCTCACAAATTGGTTACCTTCTGCTTCCCAATACCTTACCCTTCGCTGTCATGTCCCTTTCTTAAAACCTAGACTCCACATAGGAAGCAAAAGTTTTAAGGTGGAAGCCCAGGGGTCTGTTAAAGAGCAGGGGACCACTTCCTCACTGGCCACTGACCAGTGGAAAGGTTATTAGGTTACTCCTGCAGTGTGGGGTCCTTCTGCCCACGGTGCTCTCCAGAGACAATCTACAACAGTTCCTAGGATGATCCTGGAACTCCTCCCACTCAGCACACAGAAAACCCTCCATCTCTAGCTGCTGGACTTCTCCGGAAACCCATCCCCAGACACCTTTTTCTGAGGTGCCAAGACCTCTCAGCAGGAATGCTCTGGTCTTTGAGCTGGAGGAAAGTTGATAAGGAAGAGAGACGGGACCTCACTGAGCAGCTTCTCCTCCAAGTGCTCTGTACCCTTGCTGTGTTCCTGGGGCTGCCCTGGAGATAGCTGGATCAACTGTCACCAAAATATTTGAAATCTCATATTTCCATCCCCACCCATCTGCATACCTGTCAGGTTTCTTCAACCCTGAGAGAAATTCTCCTCCAGCCTAGAAGGCTCAGCACGGCTCTGGACCCTGGCTGTCGTCCACTTGGAATGGTCCTGGTCTTTTGAGATTGCTGTTGGTGCAACACAGTTCTCACTGTCTAAGGAAATCTCTCCCCCTATGCTTCCTCAGACTGCCTAGGCGTGAGCAGCACCTCGCGAATGACTCAGCTGCTGTTCAGCGTTAGTGGTCGCTCCTGGCAGAAAGCCGGAAAGCCTCAACCCCTTTCCCACAGGGCAGACCATCACTGGTGATCTCAATGTTTTCCCTGTTCTCACTTGCTCCTTGCTTGCTAACCCAAGCGCATGCCCTTTTATGGCATATTCCTCTAGATTTTGTCTCTTGGGGTCTCCCATGGTGACAGACGGCAAAACCAATCAATCCTGCTTGGTCTCAGATTCTGGTCTTCCTCCAGGAGGTAGCAGCCATTGGTCATCCAGGGTCCAGGGTCAGCTCCTCTCTCCTCAATGAGTCTGCTGTCCTCCCAAGTTCTCTTTGCAGGGCCTGCCTCAAGACATAGCCCATACATTTAAAAAAAAAGCTATGACCTTAGGGTCTCAAGCAATCTACTGCTGCTCTAACACATCCCAAATCTTCTGAAGGGTTAATGATGCCCTTCCGTCCTTGAGTCTCCAGGTCAGTTGTAGAATGACTTCCGGTTCTCACTGGGTCCCTGGCTGCCAAGTCGACTGGTCGCCAGCTCAAGGGTGTTCTGGCACACCTCTGTCAGCTTCTGCTTCTCCTCCTGTCTCTCACATGGGCTCTGGGCTCATCCATCCTTGTCCAGTCTTTTAACCCCTTCACCTCTGGCCTGCCTGCCTCCTGAGCCCTCATCTCTAAAGCTCTTCCTCCGCCCTCACTGCCTCACTTCCCATACGAAGGCTGCAGCACATTTTCTCCTTGGCCTCGCAAGTGAGAGAGCATTCACCAGAGATGGCTGCTCCATACGAGCAAATTGTTCATATGGCCTCTCTGCAAACTCAGGATCTGCATTGATAGCATTAAGTTATTTTCCTACCTCAAGCCAAGAAAATAGCATATTCTCTGAAGAGTCCTGATTTCTTTTAATGACGTGGTTCACTGATGGACAAAGCCCCGACTTTCGTGGCTCGAGTCAAAATTGAGGGAACTCACAAGTCCCTGAACAGGGGACCAATTCAGAAGGTCTAAAGAATCTGGAGGGACCCGGTTCCAGCAGGAACTTTGGGGAATGTTGCAGGGAAGCTCCTCAGCGTGCTTCAGACTCTTTGCCCTTGAAAGTCTGCCCTGACAGCAGACTTGCCTGAGAACAGGGCCAGCAAACCTCGCTGGAAAGGGGGCTCCACCTGCATCGGGCCCTGAACCTTTGTTGGCCTCTACTGTGCTGCTGTGGGGGGGGGGGGGGAGCTTAATCTCCTGTGTTTGCCTGACCTTGCAGCCCAGGCTTGCTGACAACTGACCTACCAAAGCTCTAAGCTACCAATGTCACATTCCCGAAGGACCCTGCTTGTAGGAAGAGGGTGGAGCATCCATCCACACAAGGGCTCTAGTTAAAAGCCAACCAGCACACAACCCCAGAAGTACTGTGGGAAACTGGCAAGCACAGAGCCTATTGGGCTCCCATGAAGCCCATTTTGCATACACAAGCACCCCCAAAACCCTAAGTTTTCCCCAAGGATTTCTCTGCTGGACTTAGAGTCAGTGAACAAGATGTTAGGTTTGAAGGGGCTTAAAATATCCCTTTTGTCCAGTTACAGTCTTGGGCCTCATCCACAGTTCTAACGGCACATGCCAGAATGCAGGTACCACAAAGCAGGCTGTTGGCTTCCCTTTTCCAAGGCAGATGTAAACAAGTGACTGTTCGCCTCAGACGGCACCAGTGACAGACTAAAGTCATGATTCACCGAAGTGCAACTCGGTGAATGAGAACAGAGGTGAAAGGTAATTTACAGGGTGGTGAGTGACCCCCAAACAGCTACGACGTTCCTTCAGAATTCCGCCCCATGATGGATGAAGAATTTATGGGAGCTGTGTCCCCCTTAAGGTTAACCCAATTTGTAGGTACTCTAGCGTGGCCCACTGTCACTTAATCTAGGGCAGAGCAGGAGCAAGAATTGTTGCAATCCCGGGTAAGGGTTCTATGACCCTCCCCTCCTTCCTCCTCCTAGGGAGTTCTGGGTAGCTCCATTACCATTATCGTAATAATGGTAATGGCTCTGGCGGTAGTCTGCTCAATTTGTTGACACGGATAGCAGAGTCAAGGTAAATTCTACTCCAAGACAGCAACGTTATACCTAGAGAGGAAAAGACAGACAATGGCCTGTGCCCAGCAGGGTCGGACTGGGTAGTTCAGGGAGGGGTACAGAAAGGGACTCTTTGTTATTGCTGTAATAAAGTATCCTAACAACAAAACCAAAACTCAAGGAAGAGAGGATTTCTTTTGGTTCACAGTCTATCATGGGGGGGGGGGGGGGGGAGTCCTGCCAGCAGGTGCTTCAGGCAGCTTGGTCAAATTGTATCCACAGTCAGGAAGCAAAGAATGATGAATGTCTGTACTGGCTTGCTTCTCTACTGTCCAGGACCTAATTTCACTATTAGGATGGCTCTTCCTGCCTCAACCTAATCAAAAGAGTCCTTCATAGGCTTGCCCACAGGCTAACACATCAAAACAATTCCTCGAAGATGTTCCTAGATGCTCACCTCCTACATTATTCCAGAGCCTGCCAAACTGGCAGTCAACACTAGTCACGGCAGGGACTTTGGCTGTGCGTGTGTGTGTGTGGGGGGGGTGTCTTCAGGGATAACAGCACCTTAGAGACAAAGATGAAGACAGTAGTCCCTCCCAGTCCCTCAGGAACTGCGGTAGTGGAAGCTCAGGGAGCCTGAGGATGGCACAGGGAGATGGGCCAGAAACCAGAAAGTCCTAGGGCTGTGAAAGTGCTGGGCAGTCCTTCTGCATGGTACAATAGCCAAGGAACTACCTTTACCTTGGCACCTATGTCATGAAATATGGCATATAAAAAATACAGTTCAACAAATACAGAACAGGTATTCATAAGAACAGTGAAGGGAAAAAAATAGCATATAGGCTGGGCTTGGCACGCACATTTATTCTCAGCACTAGGGAGTAAGAGAGATCTCTGAGCTTGAGGACAGCCAGGGCTACATACATAGTGAGACCCTGTCACAGACACACCACACATACACACACACACACACACACACACACATATGGGAATAGGTAACACCACCATATGATTGTTTAGGTGGCCAGTTCCATCACACACCCCCTCATCAGTGGTCCACTGGCCTCTTACGACAGGTATCCTATTCAGTTGGTACATAGAGAATGAAGCTAACACAGACTTGCCCTTTCCAGTGAGCTTAGGAGAAAAAGCCTGTGGCTGACTGGGGTGTGTTATGGCCCTGAGGTGGGATGGAGAGTATCAGGAAAGACAATGCTTGGAGCAGATTCTCATGAGGCAAGATGGCTCAGAGAGCTGAGAGGATTAGCTGCTGTGTGCATGACAGGGACCCGAAGGAAAGGGGGAGTATTCTGAGAAATCCTGTGAACAAAGAACATCTCCCTATTTTCACAGGTTTGGAGGGACCTGCAGTAGGTTCCACACCATGTGATTTAGTCTGGCTTAACCTACACGCCAAGGAATGAGGTGCTTGGGAGTCCCACAAAAAAGTTACTCTTGGAGCTGGGGAAGCAGCTGGGCTTGTTTCTCCCCACTCCTCGCCTCCCCAGGCCTGAGTGTGACGCTAACAATGTTCACAGCAGAGGCCTATCAGCTGCCCAGGAGGAGTCTGATTCCTGAGGGGCAGCTAGAGGGGCTGAGATCTGACATCCATGTGGAGTACCCTTTCCTAGCTCCCCCTAGCTTTCTTGCTTTCCCCCCTGCACACAGACCTCTACACAGCATAGCTTGGGGTTGCCTGCTTTTGAACTTTGAATGAATGGGATTATGTTGCCTGTATATGTTTTTTTTTTATCATATTTTGTCTGCGTCACAACATCCATAGCCAGGTCACCCAAGTGCCTGCATCTTGTTCATCTCACTGCTGTGCACAAGTTCATGAATGAATGCACCACAATCTGTCCAGTATCCTTCCTGGTAGATACCTAGGTTCTTTCCAGAAACCAATTCCTCTAGTGTTTATATACCTACAAGTGGGCATTCCTTATGACCAACAAACACGCTGGCAGCTTGTAGAGGATCTTTTGATGGTTTTCTTTCAGGTCCCTAATTTTTAATGCGGCTGTGTCCTTTGCCCATCTCTATATGGTTGTTGCATTAGGTTTCTGTAACAGACAAAAATACCTGAAATAGGAACATAAGGGAAGAGGCTTTGATGGCACAGCTCCTGAAGTTTCCATGCCACCCATGGTCCCGCACAGTTCCAGAGGGTTCAGATGCTTTGGTTTGTGGCATTGGGATGATGAGTCTGTGACAGAGCAAACTGGTCCACTTCTTGGTGACTGGGAAGCAGAAAGGAAGGAGCAGGGGGTCCCAAGGGGTCAAGAGCATGTCCCTCAGGTCATCCACAAGACCATAAGTCCCAAAAGGTCTACCATTTCCCCACCACCACAGACAACCAAGCCTTCAACAGGGAGGACATTTAAGATCCAAATCATAACAATTTTCTGCCCCGCCTGCGGGTAAGTCAACGGAGACTCTAGAGGGCAAGTGGGAATGGGATGGGACAAGAGTCACAAGAGATGTAGACACGACAGTATTCTGATCAAGTCCTGTTTATTCGAGGGAATAATGCAGGTAAATACAGGGTAAGGAAACGAAGAACTTCTCCTTGTATATATGGGTAACTAGGCAACTTACTAGGTAACAAGTTCTTCGTGTGTATATGGGTAACTAAACAACTTCCTAAGCCACCTAACCATGGTCTAATGGTCAGGCAGAATGCAGCAAAGTCAGAATGTTCAGAACACAGAAACAATGGAGCAATAACTCCTTGCAGAGGTAGTATTTGACAGATCAGAACAGCAGGAGAAGCCAAGCGCAACAGGGTGGGTGAACTGATCCAGGGAACAGTACGTCTCCCACAATTGTCTATTTGCAATTTGTTGTTTATGTATTCTTGATGAGGCCTCCAGTCACTCATGAATTGCAAAGGCCAGCAGGCCTTCTTATTCTAATTCTGCAGTTAGTTTTCTCAGCAATATAGTCGTCTTCCTATATCTCATCTAATAAGCCATCAAGATGCTATTCTCTTGACTGACCTTTTAAGTCTCGGTATGGGCTCTTTTTGGTTTTCGAGACAGAGTTTCTCTATGTAAGAGTCCTGGCTGTCCTGGAACTCGCTCAGTAGACCAGGCTGGCCTCGAACTCACAGAGATCCGCCTGCCTCTGCCCCCCAGTGCTGGGATTAAAGGTGTGCGCCACTACTATCAGGCCCTATATGGTTGATAGAAAGTTGATTTATTTTTCGTAGATAAGGGGTTCAATTTCTCTCCCCTTGTAGCAGGTGCCCAGGCCTCCTAGTTGAATAATGCTTCCTTTCATAGTTTCTGAAATGATTTGGGAGGAGGGACACACACACGGTGTGCGTGTTGGCTCTTCTTACACTCTCCGTGGGTTTTAGTGCCGCCTGCTCGCCTATTGAGTCAAGAGGCATATTTAATCCTCCTTGCACCGACCTCATTATTTCCTGGGTACCAATCCCACATTTTATTTGGGTTATGGAGCTTTATAACCTGCCTTAACACTGAGAACACAAGTCCTCTTACCTTGTTCTCTTTCAGGAACAATTTGGCTCTTCTTGGTCGTTTGGAATCTCATAAATGTTAGAATCAGGTTGTCAATCTACGGGTTTTTTTCAAAAGCAAAAAAACAGATTTGGTTTAATATGGCAACAACAAAAAACAAACCTAAGCACTACACACTAACAACATAATATAACCCAGGAAAGGGGGCATGCAGAGGCTACAGTCATAAGCTAAATCTTTACAGGGGACCACAGAACTGCCTATGACCCCATTGTGGCAGTGGTGGTACAAGCAAGTACTATATCTGGAGATGCCAATTCCCACCCCAGCAAAACCTTATTTTCATACAATAGTAAAAGGCATAGTCACTTAAGAGTATGCAGTCCTCACAACAAAGAGGTGGACCTGTTGTGTTTTGGTAGCTTCACTGACTTTTTTTTACAAGCTGCTGGTACTACAGCAACAACCAACAAACAAGGTCTCATAGCTCCTGGCTGATGCGGGCACCTTCAAGGGCATAGATGTGAATTTCCATCAGTCTCAGTCTTGGCTGCAGTTCCGTACCTCATTCCACAGGAGTAGGTAATGACAGCAGCTACCCACACCTGAGATTCCCTTTATCCTTGGAGGCTCTTATTTAGGACCCTGTTCCTGTGAACACACGTTGTCCTCCAGGTGTGGGGTAGAAAGATGCAGGCTGGCAGCAGGAAGAGGGCAATCACTTTCCCCTTCTCAGGTACCCAGGCTTGTCCAGTGTGGAACTGCAGCTGAACCCAGCCACTTGAGTCTGCAGGAAGGCTTCTCCCATGGACCACACACCACAGTTCCCCATAGGTCTCGGGTGTAGTAATGGACTGCAGGACCTCGTTCTTCCTAGCATTGGCTGCAATTCTGGCCCAAGACGCCAACACTGCCTCAGAGGCAGTTGTCGTCACAACGGTCTTGCTGACTTCTCCACAGAGGACAGGAGGTTCAGTAAGGGCAGGCATCTGCTCCTCAGGTACAGGGACCACTTCAAGAGGACCTATATCACCTGAAGACAAGGCTCTTGTTCCTCTTCCATCTCTGTCTTTACTCTTTTCCAACATGTCTTCACCCTGGCCTCTTTTGGTGTGTCAGGAATGTTCTCTAAATCAGCTGGCCTTTGCTTCTCAGCTTCACCTTCTTGTACCATGCCTGCAAAAACATCTCGGTGAATCAGGTTCACTGGGGGCAGATGATCTGGTAGAGGAGGAACTGGTACCTTCCTAGGAGTGGGTTTTGGAGTCTCAGCACCTCGTGCTTTCTCGTTTGATTTACAATCGTCCTCTTTTGGTATCTTTTTTGGTCTTTTCTGCATTGCAGGGGCCTTTGCAAAGGATGTGCTCAGTTGACTAGACATCTTGTGCTGTTCAACTGTTACATACACTGTATATGACTGCCATGGTGAATTCTCAAGGGGGCATCATTTGATGTCTGACTTATGAAACAGGGAAGCAATGGTTGGGGGAAATGAGGGAGCCAACAGGAAAAGCAGGCTTGTTGGCAACACAATTTTAATCATACTGCTAGGAGATTCCTTTTTTAAAAATTCTATCTTTCAGGACAGGGTTTCTCTGTGTAATGGCCCTGGCTGTCCTGAAACTCATTCTCTTCAGGCTGGCCTCAAATTCAGTGTTCCACCTGCCTCTGTCTCCAAGTGCTGGGATTAAAGGCGTGCACAACTTGTGAGTCCCCAGAGAGGCTATTTTAAGGAAAGAAAAATGTTCTAATTGCAATCTTAGCACTTGGGCAGCAAATGTAGGAGGATCACCATGAGCCTCAGGACAAGTTTAGCAGACAGAACAAAACCAAAAGCACAAGATGAGATACAAACAAAGCAATAGGAAGAAAGTGACAAAGGCAACAGAAAACTAGTTGACTTTTGTGGGGAAGAAGTCTGTATCTTTCTCCACTGGTAACTCTTACCCCAAAGGTTGCTTTCCCTCAGTCCTTGGTTCAAATTCCACTTCAATTCTTATACCTTACTCCCTCAGTCTCAGTTCAAGTGTTACTTTGTTGGAATCCCTTTCCAGCTAAATCAACCACATACTGCCTCATTTCTACCTGCCAATTTCAGCTTTCTATGAGGTTCTTTCTGTGAGCTGACACCATCTGATTTTGAACTCCACAAGAGTGAGGTCTCTTTCCCTTTCATTGCTGACACTCAATAATAAACATCCAACAATTTAATTATGGGAACAAAGAAACTACAGAAAAATAGCTAAATACAGAAAAACTAAAAGATAACAGACTAAGCACAGTCCTTGTCTTCACTTCATCTTCATATAACTTCACAAGCACTACTCTATTTTCAACCTGGAGGACAAAAAGCTAAAAGCTCACTAAAGTTTAGAGGTGATGATGGTTTGTGCATTTATCTCAGGCTCAGGGATATCCAGGCAGAAGCAGGTGCATCTCTCAGTTTCTGGACAGCCAGGGCTACAGAAACCCCGTTTCAAAACAAAAAGAAGCTGGGCTATGGTGGCACATGCCTTTAATGCCAACACTCTGGAGGCAGAGGCACGTGGATCTCTTTGAGACCACCCTGGTCTACAGAGCAAGTTCCAGGACAGAGTCCAAAGCTAGAGAAACCAGGCCTTAAAAAAACAAAAAAGAGAAAAAGAAAAGGCAGACCAATGTACTTCAAGACCCAGATATACCACTCTTGGGCATATACTCAAAGGATGCTCAGTCATACCATAAGGACACTTATACTTGCTCAACTATGTTCAAAGCAGCTTTATTTGTACTAGCCGGAACCTGGAAGCAACCTAGATGTCCCTCAACTGAGGAATGGATGAATAAGGTCTGGTACATTTACATAACGGAGTATAACTCAACTATTAAAAACAAGGACACCAGCCGGGCGGTGGTGGCGCACGCCTTTAATCCCAGCACTCGGGAGGCAGAGGCAGGAGGATCTCTGTGAGTTGGAGACCAGCCTGGTCTACAGAGCTAGTTCCAGGACAGGCTCCAAAGCCACAGAGAAACCTTGTCTTGAAAAACCAAAAACAAACAAACAAACAAACAAACAAGGACACCATCCCAAGTGAGGTAAGCCAGACTGAGAAAGATAAAATATCATATGTACTCAGTAGTGGTTACTAGCTATACAAATAAAAGATAACTATGCTACAATCCGCAGACCCAGAGAGACTAGATAACACAGAGGGTTCACAGGGAGATGCCCAGATCTCTTTGGGAAGGGAGATTAGAAGAGATTTCGTGAGTGAACTGAGGGCAGATGGGGACAGGAACATGAGTGATCATGGACAGAGGGGAAGAGTACTGAAAGAGACTCCTGGAAGCGGGAGCATTTCAGGGACAGGTAAAAACCTAGCACAAGGAAATCTCACAAGATGACCCCAGCTAAGACAGTCCTAGCAATAACACTGAACTGGCCATCTCCTGTGACCAGGCAAGGCTTCAAGTGGAGGGAGTGGGACACCAACCGAGCCACATAAACTTCGACGGACAGCCTGTGCATTTGCTGGGATAATGGTGGTCCCTAGAGACTGAGGGAATGACCAACTAATGACTAGTCTATCCTAAAATCCATGCCAGGAGAGTGAGTCCACCCAGACATTGCCTGAACACCAGGACCCACAGGCTGCATCACCCAGAGACCAAAAATAGAACCAGACATGGCTGGTGAGGAAAAAAAGTCAATGTATTCTGCTATACACATCGATTGGTGCCTAGCCCAGTTGTCATCGGAGAGGCTTCTTCTAGCAACTGTTGGAAACATATGCAGACCCACAACCAAACATTAGGAGTTCAGGAATCCTAGCCGGGTGGTCGTGGCACACGCTTTTAATCCCAGCACTCGGAAGCAGAGGCAGGCAGATTTCATTGACAAGGCCCAAGTGAGTTCCAGGAAAGACAGGACTGCTATACAGAGAAACTCTCCTTGTTTCCAGCATCCTCCATCTTCGAATTAGATTAAACCACCAAAAGAAAATTCTTCCATCTTCCTAATGACCTCTGGCCTCAGGCAGCTTTTAGAAATCTCCTACTTCCTGTTGCATCGCTGCCCCCTTCCATTCCCCAAACTCCTGACCCCGCCCCCAACTATTTGTGGTGCTAAAGTCTGACCTTGGCTGATAAATAAAATCAGTACTGTATTCTTTTTTAAAAAAATTATTAGTATTAGAATAATGTAGAACTTTAAGCTGAGGCCTCTCTGCAGTAATGCTCCCCCCTCCCCTGGGAACCAAGGACCTAACAACTACACATGCACAGACTGAAATGTTGGGAACTTTCCATCTCCCTGAGTCCTTTGTGAGTGTTCTCCAAATAGAGCTCTGTTCCTGAAATTGGGGCAAGATAACCCTTAAGATGTTGACTCAGTTCCTGGTGTTTTGACTCAGTCCCTAGGAAAGGGGCAAAGTAACCCTCAATTGTTCCCTCTTACCTCATCTGATCTGGCAACCGCTCTCCAGCCAATTATTGGTAATATCCCTTTGAATAAGCCTATCATAATAGTTAAAGAACAACCCCCAGACTTCCCCCTTGTTTCTGTGGCTTTTTGCTTTAAAAGTAGCCTGTGCCAGCTATTCAGGATCTTTTTGGCTTCTCAAATGCTGAAAGACCCTGTTGTGACAGAATTAATAAAAATCCTCATGCTTTTATATCAACTGCGGTGTGAGAGTGGTCTCTTGGGTCAACTCCTCCTCAGTAATTGTACTCCAGGGTCCAACAAGTCCCACACCTGAGATGCAGAGTGAATTCAAGACCAGCCTGGTCTACACAGTGAGTTCCAGGCCAAGCAGTGCGACACAGTAAGACCCTGTGTTGGGGGCCAGCCTTGACAAAAATACCCTCTTCCAGAGTGGAGAAGTGATGGTTTAGAAATATAGTAAAGAACGCGAAGACGCGAATGAAAATAATAAAAAGCAAAACATATAGGATAGTATCTGGAGGGAATTTCAGTGAGTACTGAAAAATTTTCCGTGTTTAATTTCCAACTGGCTAATATACCCCTGACCCCAAAGACTGTATTAACATACAAAAGTAAGACAAAAGACTGTATTAACATACAAATTCAAAGTCACAGCCTTACATTCATTGCTCATGCTGTAGACTCCTGCCTTAGACCAACCAAACACTCTATAGGCAAACCATTCCTTGGGGGAATCCCAAGTTATTTCCATAAAGGGAACTGGAGCTTAGTTGGATCCTTAGACTTTTTTTTTAGGCAGGAACCAACTACTTCCCTATTCAGGAGCCCAGGGTCTAGCAACTTGCCCACACCTGTTGACAATAGCCTTGAGAGAGCTGAACTCTGATTGACAACTAAGTGGGACCTTTGTTTGAGTTAGAAGTACAATAACCTAGAATGAACTAAAAACAAGTCCCAAACTCTCTGACCTTTGGCCTCTTTTGGCCTCCAGAACCCTATCTCAAAAAGAATTAAAAAGCAAAACAAACAAACAAAAACTGAGTTTGAACAGGTACATAGGTGGACAAGCTTTTTCTAGAATATGTGGGTTACTTAGTGAGATTTCCAGTGGCGGATGTGAGCTACCTCCTTATGAAAGACCCTATAGACCCCCTCCTCAAAACCCGCAGCTAGCATGCTCCCGGGGGAACGTCCTGTTTGCTTTAAAAAAAAAAAAAAAACTCTCCGGATCAGCAGCCAGCCTGCTCCCGTAAGAACATCCCATGTGCCTGAGAGAGCAGGAGATAGAGATAGGAAGACTGCAAGGCAAGATGTCAATAAGATAGGATATCAACAAAGCAGGTTAGCTATAAGATAGGAACAGGATGACTGTTGCCAGGCATCCATGCTGAGAGAGGAAACCATTCATGCCCCCGCCTCATTCCGATAACCACGCTTTTGCTTCTGTAAACTTGCTTTTTGCTCTTCCCTATAAAAAGACCTCCCCCCAGTCTGCAGGCGCGCAAGTCCTTCGAAAGACTTGCTGCCCGCAGGTACCTGTGTTTACTCAATAAACCTCTTGCTAATTGCATCCTGTGGCCTGGTCTTGGAGTGTCCTGGTTCTGGGGTCTTCATCAGAGAGGAATCAGAGAGGAAAGGTCCTCTCTGAGGGTCTTTCACTTATGTGTTACTAGTCGGGGAGGCCCCAACACAAACTATGTCTTTCGACTTGGCTGCTTACCAGAACTAGAGCTTTCTGAGGATATGCATGTTGGCTGCAGGAAATAAAAAGTCAAGCTGGAACTAATCTGAAAACATCTTCCTTCTTGACTAGTTTGCTTAGGGGGGTGGGGGTTGTTGTTGTTATTGTTTGTTTTGTTTTTGGTTCTTTGAGACAGGGTCTACCTATGTAGCCCTGGCTGTCCTGGAAGTGTCTGTATAGACCAAGCTGATCTCAAACTCACAGGATCCTCTTGCCTCTGCCTCTGAGTGCTGAGATTGAAGGTGTGCCCTACTACCCCTGGGCTCTGGCTAGGTTTCCTTAATTTTTATCTTTTAGATTGTTATTGTTACATAGGTGTGTCTGTATATATGTGTGTGTACAAATATATATAAACCTGCTATTTTGTTGTTTGTATGTATAGATTTTCAAGGCTGACAATTCTGCATTGGGAGCGCATCCCTCGGGGAGGCTAATTCTTCTCCCAGGAGTCTTAGCTGCCTTTAGTCCTTTGTCTAGTGGTGGGACACTAACATGCCCATCAACATTAACATGCCCATCGACATTGCCGTTGATCTAGTCTTTTTCATGCAGCCGTTTCTAGGAGAGACTGTTTCACAGCAGACGCCGTAGTACTCTGGCTTGAGATATATACTCTAAATGCTCATTACAACGGACAGCAAACTACCCCGTAGTGTGAACATTGAGCCAGGTTCATCTCCCAGCACATAGATGCACCTCGGAGACCAGGGCAAACACAAATCATGAAACCAGCTACAAGAATTGTGAACACATGTTCACGCTAAACACCAAATTCCCTCCCCTCCCCCACACACCACCACGAACTTTCGAGAGGTACCAGGAGCTGCACCCGGAGCTCCCTACTTCAGCTGACCATCCCGCGAGGGGCGTTCTGGGAACTGCAACATTTCTTCCCCCACCCCCACACCCGCCTAACTTCTAGAGACCACCACGAAAGGCAAAGGCGTGCTGGGAAGACGGGTTTTCGAAAGTGGTCAGCCTCACTCTGCGGTGCTGGGAGGAGGGGCTGCATGCTGGTTGCCTCGGCAACTGCTCACGTGGGCAACGGGCGTGAGCGGATCGGTTAGGGACAGTAAACTAGAGACCACAGTCTCTAGCGGCCATTGCTTCTCCGGTTGGGAAGGTTGCTTAGGGAAAAGAGGGAATAGAGGGAGGGAAGGAAGCTGGTCGATTGCGGAAGGCTGGGGATGAAGGATTCCAGCTGAGCCTGCACCTCCGGTCTTTCCAGGGATCCTGGTCTCGGGCTGGGTCCTTTGCAAGATCGTTGGAAATGGAAAAAGGGTTTAGGGAAAGCATTGGCAAAGCTTAAATGGTGCTTAGCCTCCTCCCCCAGAGCAGTAAACAGTATTTTTTGGCAGCCCAGTGTTTTTTTTTTTATGTGCGTAATGGAATCGGGAAAGAACAGAAAGGGGGTTAAAGAAGAAAATAGGCAAAAAAAAAAAAAAAAAGTGGAATTTACCCCTAGGAAGGAGGGTGAAAATGGCTAGATGCCAATGGGATATAGAAAGACACCATTGAAAGCCCAGTCTAGAACGACACACGGGGCTTTTGAATTGTACCCTCGGTTCTACCGGAAGCCCTCGATCCCACTATGGAGCTTGACAGCCCCTGCCCGCGGTGTTCATGCTTTGTACATCTTTTATCATGGCACCTTGGTGAGCCAGCCATGCAGTTAGGTGAATGTGTCTCGCTGGGAACACCCTAACAGAAGCCACCGAGCTCCTCGAGTTTTCTAAGGTTGCTTTGTCACCCGCCAAATAATCATTGTTATTCCCTTCGGTGTTTCAGAAACCCACTGACATACTGAGAGCGGTTTAGTCTCTGATTTGGGGGACAGTTCCCACTCCCAGGGTCTGAGAACCACTGTGAAGAGAAGCGGCTTGAAGGCAGCTTGTAGTCACAAGCTGCTACCATGTTCTCCTCCTCCATTTGCCAAGAGGGATTCAACAGCCTGGGTGGGGGGGCGGGGTGCCGGTCTCTATACCTGTACTTGCCAAAGTGCCCTTAATCCGTGCTCCTAGATTTGAACCAAGGCTCTGTCATTTACTAGTTGCGTAATCTTGGGCAAGTCATTTCAGCTCTTTCCTGCTTGTACAGAGCCAAGACAAATGTCTTAGGAACCAAGACATTTCTGGTTCTTCTCAGGGGGTGACAGCTGATGTTGGGGACAAGGAAGGATACCGCGGATCTGAGAGTTATTTTTCTTTTGGCCACCAATTTAGAAGGGCCTTAAAGAGCACATCATGTCATGTCATGCTTGGTCACCTTCCTGTCATACTGTCACCTGAGCACTGGTCTCCGTTTCCTCGTGTATGCCTGGAGGATAATGATTCATAAGAACCAGGATGCTTCGGGAAAGTTACATCATTTTCACAATTGAAATGTAGATAAGTAGATATTCTCGTAGAAAGCAGCACACAGTGAGTGTGGTGTTGGGACCCAGCCTTCAATGTTGAGGGCTGAGTGAAGAATCTTGCGTGTGGGAGTCTTGCGCAAAAAATGAGGCTGAAGAGAAGAGAAAAATCAGAGCGCTCAACATCTGTAACAATTTTTTTTTCTTCACACCTGCTCAACAGGTTAATTTGTATGCTAACGACACACTGATTAAAAACCTACAAGCAATCCCTATAGGTGTTGGGCCTGTGTTAGGTTTTTGTCCTTGACAAATCGGCAGGCACTGAGGGGGGAGGGGGTCATGCCCTGAGCTCTTGGTTGAATCATCTTTTGCTGGACATAATATTTGAGTAAGATGGTGTCACTGCTGTTTGTATGGCTTGTGAACTCTCGCAGGGGCAAGTTCTCACATTTGTGAGTGTTGTCCTAAAAAAATGTGGTTAAGGCATTCCATTCCCACTTACCCCCCAAAGCTGATTCAAACTGGGCTCCCTGGTCTTGGTGTAACCCGAAATAAACTTGATGCCCTGTCTGCTCTTGATCACCAGGGAGGCTTTCATGATCCAGGTGTAATGGAGACAAGATAGCATTTTGGGATTCGACTAACTTGCACACTAGAACAGCTGCAAGCATTGTTACACCGTTGACAGAGGTCTGTTGTCTAGTGAATGAAAAAGGGTTTGCTCCAGTAGCCATTTATAGGTGTGGCAATGCCAGAAAATGGAGCCGCATAGCTTCCGCTTGTGTCTGTTAGCCCACGGGAGGAGGACTCATCCTTTGATGCTGTCGTTTCAATGAGATCATCCCAAGCAGCTTCGCTTTGCTGCTCTATCGATAAAAGCAAAGGATGGTCAGAAAGATTCTCTAATTTATAATCTTTATCACAAAAAGTTATTCCTGCATGACCAAGTCGTAGAGTGGAGGAAATGTCTTCGGGCAGTGGAGGAAGAAAAACCAGGCACTTAACTGCTATTGTGCCTTGCTAATAATTGATGAATCATTTGGGGGCAGCCTATAGGTGGAGCTGATGTAGAGCGGTCCCTGCTTTGTCCCATGGAGCCAAGAGCAGGGCAGGTAATTTGAGAGATCCTTTTCTTCGTCCAACAATTTTTAAATAAAGGCTTAGAAATCACATATTTTAAAAAAAGCTGAAACATTCCAGGGAGGAAAAAAAATCAGACATTTCTATAATATGCCAGACACATTTTGGATATCTCTTTACGATGTTCTTCTTTGGGGCGGGGGGGGCATATAGACAATTTGATAACTCTTAGCAGTGTCAGTGATTTCGTAGTATTTCCTGCAGTGAACAGAGAGAAAATTCTGGCTTTTTTTCCTTGACAGTAGGTATATCCTTGTAGCTACTTGTGCAAGTAGGTAACTCCAGTAATTTAATAGGAACGATGACCACAAAGTACACAGCTGCCCTGCTGTGTCACCTTCAATACTGTCACGTCCCGTGGGTGCCTGGAGGATTGTGATCTGTAAGAAGTAAGAGGACAGAGGACTTCAAAGGACATAGATGCTCCACTAAGGCCACACAAAATGTTCCCTCCAATTTACCTTCCCCCACAGCCACTCGTAACAGGATGGGGGGTGAGTGACAGAGAGTGTGCAATGGACAAACATCAGGCTAACAATGACCTGTCAAAACACACCTGTAATTGTTCCCAAGGACACAGCAAGAGCATTGCTAGGGCTCCTCCCTCCCAAGGCAAATGGGGCCCGGAAGTTAAGCTCTAGTCACTGTGGCTCAGGAGATCAACCTTTCTTGTATCAGTGTGGGACTTCACAGTCCATAAGCCTCTAAACAGTGTGAGACTGGCTTACTGTTCATTCTGGCTAACACACTGTTTACACACAAACGGCTCATCCTGCTCCGCCCAACCTCACTGGCACCTGTACACACATCCCTGACAGGAACATGGCTATTCTGACAAACCTGTCCCACCCTCTCTTGAACATATAGAACTGGTCAACTGAACTTGGGACCACAGATCCTTGGAAGAGTGACAGATGGAAGCCAGAAATGCCTTGGAGCACCCCATGCAAGCTGCTACGGTTCCATGTCTTAAAGCGTGGCTTTGTATAGGACTGTTTCAAAGAGCTGCTGAAGATTCTCTGCAAAAAGGATGTCATCAGGAAGGGAGAGCTTGAGAGTAAAAGAGTGGAGAGGAAAGAGAAGCAGGAGGAAGGCACTTTAACTCCTGCTTGGTCTGTGGTTCTCTGCGGGCCTTGTCCCTGATACTATGTCCCTTCCCTTGCTATGAGAGGCCTTCTATTCATGAATGGGCCTCAATTTCACCTTTAAAAGTGGGGCTGCCTATTCCTTCCTCACAAAGTCATTGTGAGGGTAGATTGACGTGAGGTCTAACAAGTCTGGGGGCAGTGCTAGGAAATTAGGAAAGGCCATTCGAGTGGGGGAATTCCTCATGATTCTGTTGGTCAAAGCATAGCTGGGCGTAGACCTTGCCTGTTTGGGGCTTGTGGTCTTGTCTTAGTCATTACTCGCTTCTGACCCTTAAATGGAGGATCCTGGTCCATGCAGCCTCACGTGTCTATAGAGACCAGCTTAGGAGTCAGATGCCCTGAGCTCAGTCATCAGGTGCCTAGAAGGGTAATGGGCAGCTTTTTCTGAGGACCACTGGGCAAAGAACCAGCAGAAGCAGGACCCAGATGTCACCCCAGCAAAGACCGTCAAAAAGCTGACAGGGAAGTTGGCGGGGATGAGAAAGAGAGAATCCTACTCCGCAGAGAACTTCAGGTCTCTAAACTGGGGACCAATAACGCTTAACCTGCGTCCTGTCGCACTAGCTGCTTGGGCCACAGGCTCACAAAGAGCTGGATGAGGGGAGACCTGGGCAGGGCTGGTGACAGCTGGTACTGGCTTTTGCGTCCCCCTTCTTGCTTTCCACGGTCTTCACTATCAGAACATGTTCTTCCAGAATGGGCAGGCAGTAGGCACTTGAAAATGGTTTCCTGATGATAGTTTAGGGTTTGTATCCAGAAGAGAAAATGGGTATCAGGGAGTCCTGGTTCAGGTCTGCCAGAAATCAGGAGAGCTGAACCCCCAGCTGAGCGCAGCACTTGGGGATGATGGCAGGGGTGGGGTGGGGGGGGGGGCTTCACAAGTTGGCCGCCTTGCTCTGCTTCAGCCCAGTGTGGAGAAGGTACCATGTGGGCTGTCTGTTAAGACAGGACCCAGAAGCGCTAAAGGACCCGGAAGCGCGAAACTGACACTACCCACTTCTTGAAAACTCAAGCGTCATTCATATTGGTGTTACTCACTGAGCAGAGTTGGGTCGGTGTAGGGATTGAAAAGTTTTCTGGGCAGTCTCAACTCTTCCCCACAGAGCAGAGGCTGCCCCATAAGGCTCCTGCTTAGGGATTCCTAAACAGTTAAGATTCTTCCCACCTGGGCCTTGGAATAGGTTAGAAGCCCATGTTATTTGTAAGAGCACATTGAACCAAATCTCCCCTTGTTTGATGCCCCTAAATTAGGTCCAATCTCAAAGTCTAAATAATTTGGCTCAGAGTTCTACAAAGACGTGAAATTGTAATAATTACCACAATACAATAAAAACAGTTAGCATAGAAGTGTCCTCCCTCTCTCATAAATTTCCCAGGCTGAAATTCAGGTCCAAAAAATAAAAAACAAAAAGACAAATGTCATTCCTTTATAGGTTAAAGCCCAAAGAAATGAAAAATGAAAGTATTTTATTGGCAAAATATTAATTGTACAAAGTAATGGGTTTTGTTGTGACATTTTCATACATGTGTCTAATGTACTTGTTTGTCATATTTGTGCTTTCTTACCTCACAAATTGGTTACCTTCTGCTTCCCAATACCTTACCCTTCGCTGTCATGTCCCTTTCTTAAAACCTAGACTCCACATAGGAAGCAAAAGTTTTAAGGTGGAAGCCCAGGGGTCTGTTAAAGAGCAGGGGACCACTTCCTCACTGGCCACTGACCAGTGGAAAGGCTATTAGGTTACTCCTGCAGTGTGGGGTCCTTCTGCCCACGGTGCTCTCCAGAGACAATCTACAACAGTTCCTAGGATGATCCTGGAACTCCTCCCACTCAGCACACAGAAAACCCTCCATCTCTAGCTGCTGGACTTCTCCGGAAACCCATCCCCAGACACCTTTTTCTGAGGTGCCAAGACCTCTCAGCAGGAATGCTCTGGTCTTTGAGCTGGAGGAAAGTTGATAAGGAAGAGAGACGGGACCTCACTGAGCAGCTTCTCCTCCAAGTGCTCTGTACCCTTGCTGTGTTCCTGGGGCTGCCCTGGAGATAGCTGGATCAACTGTCACCAAAATATTTGAAATCTCATATTTCCATCCCCACCCATCTGCATACCTGTCAGGTTTCTTCAACCCTGAGAGAAATTCTCCTCCAGCCTAGAAGGCTCAGCACGGCTCTGGACCCTGGCTGTCGTCCACTTGGAATGGTCCTGGTCTTTTGAGATTGCTGTTGGTGCAACACAGTTCTCACTGTCTAAGGAAATCTCTCCCCCTATGCTTCCTCAGACTGCCTAGGCGTGAGCAGCACCTCGCGAATGACTCAGCTGCTGTTCAGCGTTAGTGGTCGCTCCTGGCAGAAAGCCGGAAAGCCTCAACCCCTTTCCCACAGGGCAGACCATCACTGGTGATCTCAATGTTTTCCCTGTTCTCACTTGCTCCTTGCTTGCTAACCCAAGCGCATGCCCTTTTATGGCATATTCCTCTAGATTTTGTCTCTTGGGGTCTCCCATGGTGACAGACGGCAAAACCAATCAATCCTGCTTGGTCTCAGATTCTGGTCTTCCTCCAGGAGGTAGCAGCCATTGGTCATCCAGGGTCCAGGGTCAGCTCCTCTCTCCTCAATGAGTCTGCTGTCCTCCCAAGTTCTCTTTGCAGGGCCTGCCTCAAGACATAGCCCATACATTTAAAAAAAAAGCTATGACCTTAGGGTCTCAAGCAATCTACTGCTGCTCTAACACATCCCAAATCTTCTGAAGGGTTAATGATGCCCTTCCGTCCTTGAGTCTCCAGGTCAGTTGTAGAATGACTTCCGGTTCTCACTGGGTCCCTGGCTGCCAAGTCGACTGGTCGCCAGCTCAAGGGTGTTCTGGCACACCTCTGTCAGCTTCTGCTTCTCCTCCTGTCTCTCACATGGGCTCTGGGCTCATCCATCCTTGTCCAGTCTTTTAACCCCTTCACCTCTGGCCTGCCTGCCTCCTGAGCCCTCATCTCTAAAGCTCTTCCTCCGCCCTCACTGCCTCACTTCCCATACGAAGGCTGCAGCACATTTTCTCCTTGGCCTCGCAAGTGAGAGAGCATTCACCAGAGATGGCTGCTCCATACGAGCAAATTGTTCATATGGCCTCTCTGCAAACTCAGGATCTGCATTGATAGCATTAAGTTATTTTCCTACCTCAAGCCAAGAAAATAGCATATTCTCTGAAGAGTCCTGATTTCTTTTAATGACGTGGTTCACTGATGGACAAAGCCCCGACTTTCGTGGCTCGAGTCAAAATTGAGGGAACTCACAAGTCCCTGAACAGGGGACCAATTCAGAAGGTCTAAAGAATCTGGAGGGACCCGGTTCCAGCAGGAACTTTGGGGAATGTTGCAGGGAAGCTCCTCAGCGTGCTTCAGACTCTTTGCCCTTGAAAGTCTGCCCTGACAGCAGACTTGCCTGAGAACAGGGCCAGCAAACCTCGCTGGAAAGGGGGCTCCACCTGCATCGGGCCCTGAACCTTTGTTGGCCTCTACTGTGCTGCTGTGGGGGGGGGGGGGGAGCTTAATCTCCTGTGTTTGCCTGACCTTGCAGCCCAGGCTTGCTGACAACTGACCTACCAAAGCTCTAAGCTACCAATGTCACATTCCCGAAGGACCCTGCTTGTAGGAAGAGGGTGGAGCATCCATCCACACAAGGGCTCTAGTTAAAAGCCAACCAGCACACAACCCCAGAAGTACTGTGGGAAACTGGCAAGCACAGAGCCTATTGGGCTCCCATGAAGCCCATTTTGCATACACAAGCACCCCCAAAACCCTAAGTTTTCCCCAAGGATTTCTCTGCTGGACTTAGAGTCAGTGAACAAGATGTTAGGTTTGAAGGGGCTTAAAATATCCCTTTTGTCCAGTTACAGTCTTGGGCCTCATCCACAGTTCTAACGGCACATGCCAGAATGCAGGTACCACAAAGCAGGCTGTTGGCTTCCCTTTTCCAAGGCAGATGTAAACAAGTGACTGTTCGCCTCAGACGGCACCAGTGACAGACTAAAGTCATGATTCACCGAAGTGCAACTCGGTGAATGAGAACAGAGGTGAAAGGTAATTTACAGGGTGGTGAGTGACCCCCAAACAGCTACGACGTTCCTTCAGAATTCCGCCCCATGATGGATGAAGAATTTATGGGAGCTGTGTCCCCCTTAAGGTTAACCCAATTTGTAGGTACTCTAGCGTGGCCCACTGTCACTTAATCTAGGGCAGAGCAGGAGCAAGAATTGTTGCAATCCCGGGTAAGGGTTCTATGACCCTCCCCTCCTTCCTCCTCCTAGGGAGTTCTGGGTAGCTCCATTACCATTATCGTAATAATGGTAATGGCTCTGGCGGTAGTCTGCTCAATTTGTTGACACGGATAGCAGAGTCAAGGTAAATTCTACTCCAAGACAGCAACGTTATACCTAGAGAGGAAAAGACAGACAATGGCCTGTGCCCAGCAGGGTCGGACTGGGTAGTTCAGGGAGGGGTACAGAAAGGGACTCTTTGTTATTGCTGTAATAAAGTATCCTAACAACAAAACCAAAACTCAAGGAAGAGAGGATTTCTTTTGGTTCACAGTCTATCATGGGGTGGGGGGGGGGAGTCCTGCCAGCAGGTGCTTCAGGCAGCTTGGTCAAATTGTATCCACAGTCAGGAAGCAAAGAATGATGAATGTCTGTACTGGCTTGCTTCTCTACTGTCCAGGACCTAATTTCACTATTAGGATGGCTCTTCCTGCCTCAACCTAATCAAAAGAGTCCTTCATAGGCTTGCCCACAGGCTAACACATCAAAACAATTCCTCGAAGATGTTCCTAGATGCTCACCTCCTACATTATTCCAGAGCCTGCCAAACTGGCAGTCAACACTAGTCACGGCAGGGACTTTGGCTGTGCGTGTGTGTGTGGGGGGGGGTGTCTTCAGGGATAACAGCACCTTAGAGACAAAGATGAGGACAGTAGTCCCTCCCAGTCCCTCAGGAACTGCGGTAGTGGAAGCTCAGGGAGCCTGAGGATGGCACAGGGAGATGGGCCAGAAACCAGAAAGTCCTAGGGCTGTGAAAGTGCTGGGCAGTCCTTCTGCATGGTACAATAGCCAAGGAACTACCTTTACCTTGGCACCTATGTCATGAAATATGGCATATAAAAAATACAGTTCAACAAATACAGAACAGGTATTCATAAGAACAGTGAAGGGAAAAAAATAGCATATAGGCTGGGCTTGGCACGCACATTTATTCTCAGCACTAGGGAGTAAGAGAGATCTCTGAGCTTGAGGACAGCCAGGGCTACATACATAGTGAGACCCTGTCACAGACACACCACACATACACACACACACACACACACACACACACACATATGGGAATAGGTAACACCACCATATGATTGTTTAGGTGGCCAGTTCCATCACACACCCCCTCATCAGTGGTCCACTGGCCTCTTACGACAGGTATCCTATTCAGTTGGTACATAGAGAATGAAGCTAACACAGACTTGCCCTTTCCAGTGAGCTTAGGAGAAAAAGCCTGTGGCTGACTGGGGTGTGTTATGGCCCTGAGGTGGGATGGAGAGTATCAGGAAAGACAATGCTTGGAGCAGATTCTCATGAGGCAAGATGGCTCAGAGAGCTGAGAGGATTAGCTGCTGTGTGCATGACAGGGACCCGAAGGAAAGGGGGAGTATTCTGAGAAATCCTGTGAACAAAGAACATCTCCCTATTTTCACAGGTTTGGAGGGACCTGCAGTAGGTTCCACACCATGTGATTTAGTCTGGCTTAACCTACACGCCAAGGAATGAGGTGCTTGGGAGTCCCACAAATTTATAAGTTACTCTTGGAGCTGGGGAAGCAGCTGGGCTTGTTTCTCCCCACTCCTCGCCTCCCCAGGCCTGAGTGTGACGCTAACAATGTTCACAGCAGAGGCCTATCAGCTGCCCAGGAGGAGTCTGATTCCTGAGGGGCAGCTAGAGGGGCTGAGATCTGACATCCATGTGGAGTACCCTTTCCTAGCTCCCCCTAGCTTTCTTGCTTTCCCCCCTGCACACAGACCTCTACACAGCATAGCTTGGGGTTGCCTGCTTTTGAACTTTGAATGAATGGGATTATGTTGCCTGTATATGTTTTTTTTTTATCATATTTTGTCTGCGTCACAACATCCATAGCCAGGTCACCCAAGTGCCTGCATCTTGTTCATCTCACTGCTGTGCACAAGTTCATGAATGAATGCACCACAATCTGTCCAGTATCCTTCCTGGTAGATACCTAGGTTCTTTCCAGAAACCAATTCCTCTAGTGTTTATATACCTACAAGTGGGCATTCCTTATGACCAACAAACACGCTGGCAGCTTGTAGAGGATCTTTTGATGGTTTTCTTTCAGGTCCCTAATTTTTAATGCGGCTGTGTCCTTTGCCCATCTCTATATGGTTGTTGCATTAGGTTTCTGTAACAGACAAAAATACCTGAAATAGGAACATAAGGGAAGAGGCTTTGATGGCACAGCTCCTGAAGTTTCCATGCCACCCATGGTCCCGCACAGTTCCAGAGGGTTCAGATGCTTTGGTTTGTGGCATTGGGATGATGAGTCTGTGACAGAGCAAACTGGTCCACTTCTTGGTGACTGGGAAGCAGAAAGGAAGGAGCAGGGGGTCCCAAGGGGTCAAGAGCATGTCCCTCAGGTCATCCACAAGACCATAAGTCCCAAAAGGTCTACCATTTCCCCACCACCACAGACAACCAAGCCTTCAACAGGGAGGACATTTAAGATCCAAATCATAACAATTTTCTGCCCCGCCTGCGGGTAAGTCAACGGAGACTCTAGAGGGCAAGTGGGAATGGGATGGGACAAGAGTCACAAGAGATGTAGACACGACAGTATTCTGATCAAGTCCTGTTTATTCGAGGGAATAATGCAGGTAAATACAGGGTAAGGAAACGAAGAACTTCTCCTTGTATATATGGGTAACTAGGCAACTTACTAGGTAACAAGTTCTTCGTGTGTATATGGGTAACTAAACAACTTCCTAAGCCACCTAACCATGGTCTAATGGTCAGGCAGAATGCAGCAAAGTCAGAATGTTCAGAACACAGAAACAATGGAGCAATAACTCCTTGCAGAGGTAGTATTTGACAGATCAGAACAGCAGGAGAAGCCAAGCGCAACAGGGTGGGTGAACTGATCCAGGGAACAGTACGTCTCCCACAATTGTCTATTTGCAATTTGTTGTTTATGTATTCTTGATGAGGCCTCCAGTCACTCATGAATTGCAAAGGCCAGCAGGCCTTCTTATTCTAATTCTGCAGTTAGTTTTCTCAGCAATATAGTCGTCTTCCTATATCTCATCTAATAAGCCATCAAGATGCTATTCTCTTGACTGACCTTTTAAGTCTCGGTATGGGCTCTTTTTGGTTTTCGAGACAGAGTTTCTCTATGTAAGAGTCCTGGCTGTCCTGGAACTCGCTCAGTAGACCAGGCTGGCCTCGAACTCACAGAGATCCGCCTGCCTCTGCCCCCCAGTGCTGGGATTAAAGGTGTGCGCCACTACTATCAGGCCCTATATGGTTGATAGAAAGTTGATTTATTTTTCGTAGATAAGGGGTTCAATTTCTCTCCCCTTGTAGCAAGTGCCCAGGCCTCCTAGTTGAATAATGCTTCCTTTCATAGTTTCTGAAATGATTTGGGAGGAGGGACACACACACGGTGTGCGTGTTGGCTCTTCTTACACTCTCCGTGGGTTTTAGTGCCGCCTGCTCGCCTATTGAGTCAAGAGGCATATTTAATCCTCCTTGCACCGACCTCATTATTTCCTGGGTACCAATCCCACATTTTATTTGGGTTATGGAGCTTTATAACCTGCCTTAACACTGAGAACACAAGTCCTCTTACCTTGTTCTCTTTCAGGAACAATTTGGCTCTTCTTGGTCGTTTGGAATCTCATAAATGTTAGAATCAGGTTGTCAATCTACGGGTTTTTTTCAAAAGCAAAAAAACAGATTTGGTTTAATATGGCAACAACAAAAAACAAACCTAAGCACTACACACTAACAACATAATATAACCCAGGAAAGGGGGCATGCAGAGGCTACAGTCATAAGCTAAATCTTTACAGGGGACCACAGAACTGCCTATGACCCCATTGTGGCAGTGGTGGTACAAGCAAGTACTATATCTGGAGATGCCAATTCCCACCCCAGCAAAACCTTATTTTCATACAATAGTAAAAGGCATAGTCACTTAAGAGTATGCAGTCCTCACAACAAAGAGGTGGACCTGTTGTGTTTTGGTAGCTTCACTGACTTTTTTTTACAAGCTGCTGGTACTACAGCAACAACCAACAAACAAGGTCTCATAGCTCCTGGCTGATGCGGGCACCTTCAAGGGCATAGATGTGAATTTCCATCAGTCTCAGTCTTGGCTGCAGTTCCGTACCTCATTCCACAGGAGTAGGTAATGACAGCAGCTACCCACACCTGAGATTCCCTTTATCCTTGGAGGCTCTTATTTAGGACCCTGTTCCTGTGAACACACGTTGTCCTCCAGGTGTGGGGTAGAAAGATGCAGGCTGGCAGCAGGAAGAGGGCAATCACTTTCCCCTTCTCAGGTACCCAGGCTTGTCCAGTGTGGAACTGCAGCTGAACCCAGCCACTTGAGTCTGCAGGAAGGCTTCTCCCATGGACCACACACCACAGTTCCCCATAGGTCTCGGGTGTAGTAATGGACTGCAGGACCTCGTTCTTCCTAGCATTGGCTGCAATTCTGGCCCAAGACGCCAACACTGCCTCAGAGGCAGTTGTCGTCACAACGGTCTTGCTGACTTCTCCACAGAGGACAGGAGGTTCAGTAAGGGCAGGCATCTGCTCCTCAGGTACAGGGACCACTTCAAGAGGACCTATATCACCTGAAGACAAGGCTCTTGTTCCTCTTCCATCTCTGTCTTTACTCTTTTCCAACATGTCTTCACCCTGGCCTCTTTTGGTGTGTCAGGAATGTTCTCTAAATCAGCTGGCCTTTGCTTCTCAGCTTCACCTTCTTGTACCATGCCTGCAAAAACATCTCGGTGAATCAGGTTCACTGGGGGCAGATGATCTGGTAGAGGAGGAACTGGTACCTTCCTAGGAGTGGGTTTTGGAGTCTCAGCACCTCGTGCTTTCTCGTTTGATTTACAATCGTCCTCTTTTGGTATCTTTTTTGGTCTTTTCTGCATTGCAGGGGGCTTTGCAAAGGATGTGCTCAGTTGACTAGACATCTTGTGCTGTTCAACTGTTACATACACTGTATATGACTGCCATGGTGAATTCTCAAGGGGGCATCATTTGATGTCTGACTTATGAAACAGGGAAGCAATGGTTGGGGGAAATGAGGGAGCCAACAGGAAAAGCAGGCTTGTTGGCAACACAATTTTAATCATACTGCTAGGAGATTCCTTTTTTAAAAATTCTATCTTTCAGGACAGGGTTTCTCTGTGTAATGGCCCTGGCTGTCCTGAAACTCATTCTCTTCAGGCTGGCCTCAAATTCAGTGTTCCACCTGCTTCTGTCTCCAAGTGCTGGGATTAAAGGCGTGCACAACTTGTGAGTCCCCAGAGAGGCTATTTTAAGGAAAGAAAAATGTTCTAATTGCAATCTTAGCACTTGGGCAGCAAATGTAGGAGGATCACCATGAGCCTCAGGACAAGTTTAGCAGACAGAACAAAACCAAAAGCACAAGATGAGATACAAACAAAGCAATAGGAAGAAAGTGACAAAGGCAACAGAAAACTAGTTGACTTTTGTGGGGAAGAAGTCTGTATCTTTCTCCACTGGTAACTCTTACCCCAAAGGTTGCTTTCCCTCAGTCCTTGGTTCAAATTCCACTTCAATTCTTATACCTTACTCCCTCAGTCTCAGTTCAAGTGTTACTTTGTTGGAATCCCTTTCCAGCTAAATCAACCACATACTGCCTCATTTCTACCTGCCAATTTCAGCTTTCTATGAGGTTCTTTCTGTGAGCTGACACCATCTGATTTTGAACTCCACAAGAGTGAGGTCTCTTTCCCTTTCATTGCTGACACTCAATAATAAACATCCAACAATTTAATTATGGGAACAAAGAAACTACAGAAAAATAGCTAAATACAGAAAAACTAAAAGATAACAGACTAAGCACAGTCCTTGTCTTCACTTCATCTTCATATAACTTCACAAGCACTACTCTATTTTCAACCTGGAGGACAAAAAGCTAAAAGCTCACTAAAGTTTAGAGGTGATGATGGTTTGTGCATTTATCTCAGGCTCAGGGATATCCAGGCAGAAGCAGGTGCATCTCTCAGTTTCTGGGCAGCCAGGGCTACAGAAACCCCGTTTCAAAACAAAAAGAAGCTGGGCTATGGTGGCACATGCCTTTAATGCCAACACTCTGGAGGCAGAGGCACGTGGATCTCTTTGAGACCACCCTGGTCTACAGAGCAAGTTCCAGGACAGAGTCCAAAGCTAGAGAAACCAGGCCTTAAAAAAACAAAAAAGAGAAAAAAAAAGGCAGACCAATGTACTTCAAGACCCAGATATACCACTCTTGGGCATATACTCAAAGGATGCTCAGTCATACCATAAGGACACTTATACTTGCTCAACTATGTTCAAAGCAGCTTTATTTGTACTAGCCGGAACCTGGAAGCAACCTAGATGTCCCTCAACTGAGGAATGGATGAATAAGGTCTGGTACATTTACATAACGGAGTATAACTCAACTATTAAAAACAAGGACACCAGCCAGGCGGTGGTGGCGCACGCCTTTAATCCCAGCACTCGGGAGGCAGAGGCAGGAGGATCTCTGTGAGTTGGAGACCAGCCTGGTCTACAGAGCTAGTTCCAGGACAGGCTCCAAAGCCACAGAGAAACCTTGTCTTGAAAAACCAAAAACAAACAAACAAACAAACAAACAAGGACACCATCCCAAGTGAGGTAAGCCAGACTGAGAAAGATAAAATATCATATGTACTCAGTAGTGGTTACTAGCTATACAAATAAAAGATAACTATGCTACAATCCGCAGACCCAGAGAGACTAGATAACACAGAGGGTTCACAGGGAGATGCCCAGATCTCTTTGGGAAGGGAGATTAGAAGAGATTTCGTGAGTGAACTGAGGGCAGATGGGGACAGGAACATGAGTGATCATGGACAGAGGGGAAGAGTACTGAAAGAGACTCCTGGAAGCGGGAGCATTTCAGGGACAGGTAAAAACCTAGCACAAGGAAATCTCACAAGATGACCCCAGCTAAGACAGTCCTAGCAATAACACTGAACTGGCCATCTCCTGTGACCAGGCAAGGCTTCAAGTGGAGGGAGTGGGACACCAACCGAGCCACATAAACTTCGACGGACAGCCTGTGCATTTGCTGGGATAATGGTGGTCCCTAGAGACTGAGGGAATGACCAACTAATGACTAGTCTATCCTAAAATCCATGCCAGGAGAGTGAGTCCACCCAGACATTGCCTGAACACCAGGACCCACAGGCTGCATCACCCAGAGACCGAAAATAGAACCTGACACGGCTGGTGAGGAAAAAAAGTCAATGTATTCTGCTATACACATCGATTGGTGCCTAGCCCAGTTGTCATCGGAGAGGCTTCTTCTAGCAACTGTTGGAAACATATGCAGACCCACAACCAAACATTAGGAGTTCAGGAATCCTAGCCGGGTGGTCGTGGCACACGCTTTTAATCCCAGCACTCGGAAGCAGAGGCAGGCAGATTTCATTGACAAGGCCCAAGTGAGTTCCAGGAAAGACAGGACTGCTATACAGAGAAACTCTCCTTGTTTCCAGCATCCTCCATCTTCGAATTAGATTAAACCACCAAAAGAAAATTCTTCCATCTTCCTAATGACCTCTGGCCTCAGGCAGCTTTTAGAAATCTCCTACTTCCTGTTGCATCGCTGCCCCCTTCCATTCCCCCAACTCCTGACCCCGCCCCCAACTATTTGTGGTGCTAAAGTCTGACCTTGGCTGATAAATAAAATCAGTACTGTATTCTTTTTTAAAAAAATTATTAGTATTAGAATAATGTAGAACTTTAAGCTGAGGCCTCTCTGCAGTAATGCTCCCCCCTCCCCTGGGAACCAAGGACCTAACAACTACACATGCACAGACTGAAATGTTGGGAACTTTCCATCTCCCTGAGTCCTTTGTGAGTGTTCTCCAAATAGAGCTCTGTTCCTGAAATTGGGGCAAGATAACCCTTAAGATGTTGACTCAGTTCCTGGTGTTTTGACTCAGTCCCTAGGAAAGGGGCAAAGTAACCCTCAATTGTTCCCTCTTACCTCATCTGATCTGGCAACCGCTCTCCAGCCAATTATTGGTAATATCCCTTTGAATAAGCCTATCATAATAGTTAAAGAACAACCCCCAGACTTCCCCCTTGTTTCTGTGGCTTTTTGCTTTAAAAGTAGCCTGTGCCAGCTATTCAGGATCTTTTTGGCTTCTCAAATGCTGAAAGACCCTGTTGTGACAGAATTAATAAAAATCCTCATGCTTTTATATCAACTGCGGTGTGAGAGTGGTCTCTTGGGTCAACTCCTCCTCAGTAATTGTACTCCAGGGTCCAACAAGTCCCACACCTGAGATGCAGAGTGAATTCAAGACCAGCCTGGTCTACACAGTGAGTTCCAGGCCAAGCAGTGCGACACAGTAAGACCCTGTGTTGGGGGCCAGCCTTGACAAAAATACCCTCTTCCAGAGTGGAGAAGTGATGGTTTAGAAATATAGTAAAGAACGCGAAGACGCGAATGAAAATAATAAAAAGCAAAACATATAGGATAGTATCTGGAGGGAATTTCAGTGAGTACTGAAAAATTTTCCGTGTTTAATTTCCAACTGGCTAATATACCCCTGACCCCAAAGACTGTATTAACATACAAAAGTAAGACAAAAGACTGTATTAACATACAAATTCAAAGTCACAGCCTTACATTCATTGCTCATGCTGTAGACTCCTGCCTTAGACCAACCAAACACTCTATAGGCAAACCACTCCTTGGGGGAATCCCAAGTTATTTCCATAAAGGGAACTGGAGCTTAGTTGGATCCTTAGACTTTTTTTTTAGGCAGGAACCAACTACTTCCCTATTCAGGAGCCCAGGGTCTAGCAACTTGCCCACACCTGTTGACAATAGCCTTGAGAGAGCTGAACTCTGATTGACAACTAAGTGGGACCTTTGTTTGAGTTAGAAGTACAATAACCTAGAATGAACTAAAAACAAGTCCCAAACTCTCTGACCTTTGGCCTCTTTTGGCCTCCAGAACCCTATCTCAAAAAGAATTAAAAAGCAAAACAAACAAACAAAAACTGAGTTTGAACAGGTACATAGGTGGACAAGCTTTTTCTAGAATATGTGGGTTACTTAGTGAGATTTCCAGTGGCGGATGTGAGCTACCTCCTTATGAAAGACCCTATAGACCCCCTCCTCAAAACCCGCAGCTAGCATGCTCCCGGGGGAACGTCCTGTTTGCTTTAAAAAAAAAAAAAACTCTCCGGATCAGCAGCCAGCCTACTCCCATAAGAACATCCCATGTGCCTGAGAGAGCAGGAGATAGAGATAGGAAGACTGCAAGGCAAGATGTCAATAAGATAGGATATCAACAAAGCAGGTTAGCTATAACATAGGAACAGGATGACTGTTGCCAGGCATCCATGCTGAGAGAGGAAACCATTCATGCCCCCGCCTCATTCCGATAACCACGCTTTTGCTTCTGTAAACTTGCTTTTTGCTCTTCCCTATAAAAAGACCTCCCCCCAGTCTGCAGGCGCGCAAGTCCTTCGAAAGACTTGCTGCCCGCAGGTACCTGTGTTTACTCAATAAACCTCTTGCTAATTGCATCCTGTGGCCTGGTCTTGGAGTGTCCTGGTTCTGGGGTCTTCATCAGAGAGGAATCAGAGAGGAAAGGTCCTCTCTGAGGGTCTTTCACTTATGTGTTACTAGTCGGGGAGGCCCCAACACAAACTATGTCTTTCGACTTGGCTGCTTACCAGAACTAGAGCTTTCTGAGGATATGCATGTTGGCTGCAGGAAATAAAAAGTCAAGCTGGAACTAATCTGAAAACATCTTCCTTCTTGACTAGTTTGCTTAGGGGGGTGGGGGTTGTTGTTGTTATTGTTTGTTTTGTTTTTGGTTCTTTGAGACAGGGTCTACCTATGTAGCCCTGGCTGTCCTGGAAGTGTCTGTATAGACCAAGCTGATCTCAAACTCACAGGATCCTCTTGCCTCTGCCTCTGAGTGCTGAGATTGAAGGTGTGCCCTACTACCCCTGGGCTCTGGCTAGGTTTCCTTAATTTTTATCTTTTAGATTGTTATTGTTACATAGGTGTGTCTGTATATATGTGTGTGTACAAATATATATAAACCTGCTATTTTGTTGTTTGTATGTATAGATTTTCAAGGCTGACAATTCTGCATTGGGAGCGCATCCCTCGGGGAGGCTAATTCTTCTCCCAGGAGTCTTAGCTGCCTTTAGTCCTTTGTCTAGTGGTGGGACACTAACATGCCCATCAACATTAACATGCCCATCGACATTGCCGTTGATCTAGTCTTTTTCATGCAGCCGTTTCTAGGAGAGACTGTTTCACAGCAGACGCCGTAGTACTCTGGCTTGAGATATATACTCTAAATGCTCATTACAACGGACAGCAAACTACCCCGTAGTGTGAACATTGAGCCAGGTTCATCTCCCAGCACATAGATGCACCTCGGAGACCAGGGCAAACACAAATCATGAAACCAGCTACAAGAATTGTGAACACATGTTCACGCTAAACACCAAATCCCCTCCCCTCCCCCACACACCACCACGAACTTTTGAGAGGTACCAGGAGCTGCACCCGGAGCTCCCTACTTCAGCTGACCATCCCGCGAGGGGCGTTCTGGGAACTGCAACATTTCTTCCCCCACCCCCACACCCGCCTAACTTCTAGAGACCACCACGAAAGGCAAAGGCGTGCTGGGAAGACGGGTTTTCGAAAGTGGTCAGCCTCACTCTGCGGTGCTGGGAGGAAGGGCTGCATGCTGGTTGCCTCGGCAACTGCTCACGTGGGCAACGGGCGTGAGCGGATCGGTTAGGGACAGTAAACTAGAGACCACAGTCTCTAGCGGCCATTGCTTCTCCGGTTGGGAAGGTTGCTTAGGGAAAAGAGGGAATAGAGGGAGGGAAGGAAGCTGGTCGATTGCGGAAGGCTGGGGATGAAGGATTCCAGCTGAGCCTGCACCTCCGGTCTTTCCAGGGATCCTGGTCTCGGGCTGGGTCCTTTGCAAGATCGTTGGAAATGGAAAAAGGGTTTAGGGAAAGCATTGGCAAATCTTAAATGGTGTTTAGCCTCCTCCCCCAGAGCAGTAAACAGTATTTTTTGGCAGCCCAGTGTTTTTTTTTATGTGCGTAATGGAATCGGGAAAGAACAGAAAGGGGGTTAAAGAAGAAAATAGGCAAAAAAAAAAAAAAAAAAAAGTGGAATTTACCCCTAGGAAGGAGGGTGAAAATGGCTAGATGCCAATGGGATATAGAAAGACACCATTGAAAGCCCAGTCTAGAACGACACACGGGGCTTTTGAATTGTACCCTCGGTTCTACCGGAAGCCCTCGATCCCACTATGGAGCTTGACAGCCCCTGCCCGCGGTGTTCATGCTTTGTACATCTTTTATCATGGCACCTTGGTGAGCCAGCCATGCAGTTAGGTGAATGTGTCTCGCTGGGAACACCCTAACAGAAGCCACCGAGCTCCTCGAGTTTTCTAAGGTTGCTTTGTCACCCGCCAAATAATCATTGTTATTCCCTTCGGTGTTTCAGAAACCCACTGACATACTGAGAGCGGTTTAGTCTCTGATTTGGGGGACAGTTCCCACTCCCAGGGTCTGAGAACCACTGTGAAGAGAAGCGGCTTGAAGGCAGCTTGTAGTCACAAGCTGCTACCATGTTCTCCTCCTCCATTTGCCAAGAGGGATTCAACAGCCTGGGGGGGGGGGGGGGGGCGGGGTGCCGGTCTCTATACCTGTACTTGCCAAAGTGCCCTTAATCCGTGCTCCTAGATTTGAACCAAGGCTCTGTCATTTACTAGTTGCGTAATCTTGGGCAAGTCATTTCAGCTCTTTCCTGCTTGTACAGAGCCAAGACAAATGTCTTAGGAACCAAGACATTTCTGGTTCTTCTCAGGGGGTGACAGCTGATGTTGGGGACAAGGAAGGATACCGCGGATCTGAGAGTTATTTTTCTTTTGGCCACCAATTTAGAAGGGCCTTAAAGAGCACATCATGTCATGTCATGCTTGGTCACCTTCCTGTCATACTGTCACCTGAGCACTGGTCTCCGTTTCCTCGTGTATGCCTGGAGGATAATGATTCATAAGAACCAGGATGCTTCGGGAAAGTTACATCATTTTCACAATTGAAATGTAGATAAGTAGATATTCTCGTAGAAAGCAGCACACAGTGAGTGTGGTGTTGGGACCCAGCCTTCAATGTTGAGGGCTGAGTGAAGAATCTTGCGTGTGGGAGTCTTGCGCAAAAATGAGGCTGAAGAGAAGAGAAAAATCAGAGCGCTCAACATCTGTAACAATTTTTTTTTCTTCACACCTGCTCAACAGGTTAATTTGTATGCTAACGACACACTGATTAAAAACCTACAAGCAATCCCTATAGGTGTTGGGCCTGTGTTAGGTTTTTGTCCTTGACAAATCGGCAGGCACTGGGGGGGGAGGGGGGGGGGTCATGCCCTGAGCTCTTGGTTGAATCATCTTTTGCTGGACATAATATTTGAGTAAGATGGTGTCACTGCTGTTTGTATGGCTTGTGAACTCTCGCAGGGGCAAGTTCTCACATTTGTGAGTGTTGTCCTAAAAAATGTGGTTAAGGCATTCCATTCCCACTTACCCCCCAAAGCTGATTCAAACTGGGCTCCCTGGTCTTGGTGTAACCCGAAATAAACTTGATGCCCTGTCTGCTCTTGATCACCAGGGAGGCTTTCATGATCCAGGTGTAATGGAGACAAGATAGCATTTTGGGATTTGGCTAACTTGCACACTAGAACAGCTGCAAGCATTGTTACACCGTTGACAGAGGTCTGTCATCTAGTGAATGAAAACGGGTTTGCTCCAGTAGCCATTTATAGGTGTGGCAATGCCAGAAAATGGAGCCGCATAGCTTCCGCTTGTGTCTGTTAGCCCACGGGAGGAGGACTCATCCTTTGATGCTGTCGTTTCAATGAGATCATCCCAAGCAGCCTCGCTTTGCTGCTCTATCGATAAAAGCAAAGGATGGTCAGAAAGATTCTCTAATTTATAATCTTTATCACAAAAAGTTATTCCTGCATGACCAAGTCGTAGAGTGGAGGAAATGTCTTCGGGCAGTGGAGGAAGAAAAACCAGGCACTTAACTGCTATTGTGCCTTGCTAATAATTGATGAATCATTTGGGGGCAGCCTATAGGTGGAGCTGATGTAGAGCGGTCCCTGCTTTGTCCCATGGAGCCAAGAGCAGGGCAGGTAATTTGAGAGATCCTTTTCTTCGTCCAACAATTTTTAAATAAAGGCTTAGAAATCACATATTTTAAAAAAAGCTGAAACATTCCAGGGAGGAAAAAAAATCAGACATTTCTATAATATGCCAGACACATTTTGGATATCTCTTTATGATGTTCTTCTTTGGGGGGGGGGCATATAGACGATTTGATAACTCTTAGCAGTGTCAGTGATTTCGTAGTATTTCCTGCAGTGAACAGAGAGAAAATTCTGGCTTTTTTTCCTTGACAGTAGGTATATCCTTGTAGCTACTTGTGCAAGTAGGTAACTCCAGTAATTTAATAGGAACGATGACCACAAAGTACACAGCTGCCCTGCTGTGTCACCTTCAATACTGTCACGTCCCGTGGGTGCCTGGAGGATTGTGATCTGTAAGAAGTAAGAGGACAGAGGACTTCAAAGGACATAGATGCTCCACTAAGGCCACACAAAATGTTCCCTCCAATTTACCTTCCCCCACAGCCACTCGTAACAGGATGGGGGGTGAGTGACAGAGAGTGTGCAATGGACAAACATCAGGCTAACAATGACCTGTCAAAACACACCTGTAATTGTTCCCAAGGACACAGCAAGAGCATTGCTAGGGCTCCTCCCTCCCAAGGCAAATGGGGCCCGGAAGTTAAGCTCTAGTCACTGTGGCTCAGGAGATCAACCTTTCTTGTATCAGTGTGGGACTTCACAGTCCATAAGCCTCTAAACAGTGTGAGACTGGCTTACTGTTCATTCTGGCTAACACACTGTTTACACACAAACGGCTCATCCTGCTCCGCCCAACCTCACTGGCACCTGTACACACATCCCTGACAGGAACATGGCTATTCTGACAAACCTGTCCCACCCTCTCTTGAACATATAGAACTGGTCAACTGAACTTGGGACCACAGATCCTTGGAAGAGTGACAGATGGAAGCCAGAAATGCCTTGGAGCACCCCATGCAAGCTGCTACGGTTCCATGTCTTAAAGCGTGGCTTTGTATAGGACTGTTTCAAAGAGCTGCTGAAGATTCTCTGCAAAAAGGATGTCATCAGGAAGGGAGAGCTTGAGAGTAAAAGAGTGGAGAGGAAAGAGAAGCAGGAGGAAGGCACTTTAACTCCTGCTTGGTCTGTGGTTCTCTGCGGGCCTTGTCCCTGATACTATGTCCCTTCCCTTGCTATGAGAGGCCTTCTATTCATGAATGGGCCTCAATTTCACCTTTAAAAGTGGGGCTGCCTATTCCTTCCTCACAAAGTCATTGTGAGGGTAGATTGACGTGAGGTCTAACAAGTCTGGGGGCAGTGCTAGGAAATTAGGAAAGGCCATTCGAGTGGGGGAATTCCTCATGATTCTGTTGGTCAAAGCATAGCTGGGCGTAGACCTTGCCTGTTTGGGGCTTGTGGTCTTGTCTTAGTCATTACTCGCTTCTGACCCTTAAATGGAGGATCCTGGTCCATGCAGCCTCACGTGTCTATAGAGACCAGCTTAGGAGTCAGATGCCCTGAGCTCAGTCATCAGGTGCCTAGAAGGGTAATGGGCAGCTTTTTCTGAGGACCACTGGGCAAAGAACCAGCAGAAGCAGGACCCAGATGTCACCCCAGCAAAGACCGTCAAAAAGCTGACAGGGAAGTTGGCGGGGATGAGAAAGAGAGAATCCTACTCCGCAGAGAACTTCAGGTCTCTAAACTGGGGACCAATAACGCTTAACCTGCGTCCTGTCGCACTAGCTGCTTGGGCCACAGGCTCACAAAGAGCTGGATGAGGGGAGACCTGGGCAGGGCTGGTGACAGCTGGTACTGGCTTTTGCGTCCCCCTTCTTGCTTTCCACGGTCTTCACTATCAGAACATGTTCTTCCAGAATGGGCAGGCAGTAGGCACTTGAAAATGGTTTCCTGATGATAGTTTAGGGTTTGTATCCAGAAGAGAAAATGGGTATCAGGGAGTCCTGGTTCAGGTCTGCCAGAAATCAGGAGAGCTGAACCCCCAGCTGAGCGCAGCACTTGGGGATGATGGCAGGGGTGGGGGGGGGGGGGCTTCACAAGTTGGCCGCCTTGCTCTGCTTCAGCCCAGTGTGGAGAAGGTACCATGTGGGCTGTCTGTTAAGACAGGACCCAGAAGCGCTAAAGGACCCGGAAGCGCGAAACTGACACTACCCACTTCTTGAAAACTCAAGCGTCATTCATATTGGTGTTACTCACTGAGCAGAGTTGGGTCGGTGTAGGGATTGAAAAGTTTTCTGGGCAGTCTCAACTCTTCCCCACAGAGCAGAGGCTGCCCCATAAGGCTCCTGCTTAGGGATTCCTAAACAGTTAAGATTCTTCCCACCTGGGCCTTGGAATAGGTTAGAAGCCCATGTTATTTGTAAGAGCACATTGAACCAAATCTCCCCTTGTTTGATGCCCCTAAATTAGGTCCAATCTCAAAGTCTAAATAATTTGGCTCAGAGTTCTACAAAGACGTGAAATTGTAATAATTACCACAATACAATAAAAACAGTTAGCATAGAAGTGTCCTCCCTCTCTCATAAATTTCCCAGGCTGAAATTCAGGTCCAAAAAATAAAAAACAAAAAGACAAATGTCATTCCTTTATAGGTTAAAGCCCAAAGAAATGAAAAATGAAAGTATTTTATTGGCAAAATATTAATTGTACAAAGTAATGGGTTTTGTTGTGACATTTTCATACATGTGTCTAATGTACTTGTTTGTCATATTTGTGCTTTCTTACCTCACAAATTGGTTACCTTCTGCTTCCCAATACCTTACCCTTCGCTGTCATGTCCCTTTCTTAAAACCTAGACTCCACATAGGAAGCAAAAGTTTTAAGGTGGAAGCCCAGGGGTCTGTTAAAGAGCAGGGGACCACTTCCTCACTGGCCACTGACCAGTGGAAAGGTTATTAGGTTACTCCTGCAGTGTGGGGTCCTTCTGCCCACGGTGCTCTCCAGAGACAATCTACAACAGTTCCTAGGATGATCCTGGAACTCCTCCCACTCAGCACACAGAAAACCCTCCATCTCTAGCTGCTGGACTTCTCCGGAAACCCATCCCCAGACACCTTTTTCTGAGGTGCCAAGACCTCTCAGCAGGAATGCTCTGGTCTTTGAGCTGGAGGAAAGTTGATAAGGAAGAGAGACGGGACCTCACTGAGCAGCTTCTCCTCCAAGTGCTCTGTACCCTTGCTGTGTTCCTGGGGCTGCCCTGGAGATAGCTGGATCAACTGTCACCAAAATATTTGAAATCTCATATTTCCATCCCCACCCATCTGCATACCTGTCAGGTTTCTTCAACCCTGAGAGAAATTCTCCTCCAGCCTAGAAGGCTCAGCACGGCTCTGGACCCTGGCTGTCGTCCACTTGGAATGGTCCTGGTCTTTTGAGATTGCTGTTGGTGCAACACAGTTCTCACTGTCTAAGGAAATCTCTCCCCCTATGCTTCCTCAGACTGCCTAGGCGTGAGCAGCACCTCGCGAATGACTCAGCTGCTGTTCAGCGTTAGTGGTCGCTCCTGGCAGAAAGCCGGAAAGCCTCAACCCCTTTCCCACAGGGCAGACCATCACTGGTGATCTCAATGTTTTCCCTGTTCTCACTTGCTCCTTGCTTGCTAACCCAAGCGCATGCCCTTTTATGGCATATTCCTCTAGATTTTGTCTCTTGGGGTCTCCCATGGTGACAGACGGCAAAACCAATCAATCCTGCTTGGTCTCAGATTCTGGTCTTCCTCCAGGAGGTAGCAGCCATTGGTCATCCAGGGTCCAGGGTCAGCTCCTCTCTCCTCAATGAGTCTGCTGTCCTCCCAAGTTCTCTTTGCAGGGCCTGCCTCAAGACATAGCCCATACATTTAAAAAAAAAAGCTATGACCTTAGGGTCTCAAGCAATCTACTGCTGCTCTAACACATCCCAAATCTTCTGAAGGGTTAATGATGCCCTTCCGTCCTTGAGTCTCCAGGTCAGTTGTAGAATGACTTCCGGTTCTCACTGGGTCCCTGGCTGCCAAGTCGACTGGTCGCCAGCTCAAGGGTGTTCTGGCACACCTCTGTCAGCTTCTGCTTCTCCTCCTGTCTCTCACATGGGCTCTGGGCTCATCCATCCTTGTCCAGTCTTTTAACCCCTTCACCTCTGGCCTGCCTGCCTCCTGAGCCCTCATCTCTAAAGCTCTTCCTCCGCCCTCACTGCCTCACTTCCCATACGAAGGCTGCAGCACATTTTCTCCTTGGCCTCGCAAGTGAGAGAGCATTCACCAGAGATGGCTGCTCCATACGAGCAAATTGTTCATATGGCCTCTCTGCAAACTCAGGATCTGCATTGATAGCATTAAGTTATTTTCCTACCTCAAGCCAAGAAAATAGCATATTCTCTGAAGAGTCCTGATTTCTTTTAATGACGTGGTTCACTGATGGACAAAGCCCCGACTTTCGTGGCTCGAGTCAAAATTGAGGGAACTCACAAGTCCCTGAACAGGGGACCAATTCAGAAGGTCTAAAGAATCTGGAGGGACCCGGTTCCAGCAGGAACTTTGGGGAATGTTGCAGGGAAGCTCCTCAGCGTGCTTCAGACTCTTTGCCCTTGAAAGTCTGCCCTGACAGCAGACTTGCCTGAGAACAGGGCCAGCAAACCTCGCTGGAAAGGGGGCTCCACCTGCATCGGGCCCTGAACCTTTGTTGGCCTCTACTGTGCTGCTGTGGGGGGGGGGGGAGCTTAATCTCCTGTGTTTGCCTGACCTTGCAGCCCAGGCTTGCTGACAACTGACCTACCAAAGCTCTAAGCTACCAATGTCACATTCCCGAAGGACCCTGCTTGTAGGAAGAGGGTGGAGCATCCATCCACACAAGGGCTCTAGTTAAAAGCCAACCAGCACACAACCCCAGAAGTACTGTGGGAAACTGGCAAGCACAGAGCCTATTGGGCTCCCATGAAGCCCATTTTGCATACACAAGCACCCCCAAAACCCTAAGTTTTCCCCAAGGATTTCTCTGCTGGACTTAGAGTCAGTGAACAAGATGTTAGGTTTGAAGGGGCTTAAAATATCCCTTTTGTCCAGTTACAGTCTTGGGCCTCATCCACAGTTCTAACGGCACATGCCAGAATGCAGGTACCACAAAGCAGGCTGTTGGCTTCCCTTTTCCAAGGCAGATGTAAACAAGTGACTGTTCGCCTCAGACGGCACCAGTGACAGACTAAAGTCATGATTCACCGAAGTGCAACTCGGTGAATGAGAACAGAGGTGAAAGGTAATTTACAGGGTGGTGAGTGACCCCCAAACAGCTACGACGTTCCTTCAGAATTCCGCCCCATGATGGATGAAGAATTTATGGGAGCTGTGTCCCCCTTAAGGTTAACCCAATTTGTAGGTACTCTAGCGTGGCCCACTGTCACTTAATCTAGGGCAGAGCAGGAGCAAGAATTGTTGCAATCCCGGGTAAGGGTTCTATGACCCTCCCCTCCTTCCTCCTCCTAGGGAGTTCTGGGTAGCTCCATTACCATTATCGTAATAATGGTAATGGCTCTGGCGGTAGTCTGCTCAATTTGTTGACACGGATAGCAGAGTCAAGGTAAATTCTACTCCAAGACAGCAACGTTATACCTAGAGAGGAAAAGACAGACAATGGCCTGTGCCCAGCAGGGTCGGACTGGGTAGTTCAGGGAGGGGTACAGAAAGGGACTCTTTGTTATTGCTGTAATAAAGTATCCTAACAACAAAACCAAAACTCAAGGAAGAGAGGATTTCTTTTGGTTCACAGTCTATCATGGGGGGGGGGGGGGGGAGTCCTGCCAGCAGGTGCTTCAGGCAGCTTGGTCAAATTGTATCCACAGTCAGGAAGCAAAGAATGATGAATGTCTGTACTGGCTTGCTTCTCTACTGTCCAGGACCTAATTTCACTATTAGGATGGCTCTTCCTGCCTCAACCTAATCAAAAGAGTCCTTCATAGGCTTGCCCACAGGCTAACACATCAAAACAATTCCTCGAAGATGTTCCTAGATGCTCACCTCCTACATTATTCCAGAGCCTGCCAAACTGGCAGTCAACACTAGTCACGGCAGGGACTTTGGCTGTGCGTGTGTGTGTGGGGGGGGGTGTCTTCAGGGATAACAGCACCTTAGAGACAAAGATGAGGACAGTAGTCCCTCCCAGTCCCTCAGGAACTGCGGTAGTGGAAGCTCAGGGAGCCTGAGGATGGCACAGGGAGATGGGCCAGAAACCAGAAAGTCCTAGGGCTGTGAAAGTGCTGGGCAGTCCTTCTGCATGGTACAATAGCCAAGGAACTACCTTTACCTTGGCACCTATGTCATGAAATATGGCATATAAAAAATACAGTTCAACAAATACAGAACAGGTATTCATAAGAACAGTGAAGGGAAAAAAATAGCATATAGGCTGGGCTTGGCACGCACATTTATTCTCAGCACTAGGGAGTAAGAGAGATCTCTGAGCTTGAGGACAGCCAGGGCTACATACATAGTGAGACCCTGTCACAGACACACCACACATACACACACACACACACACACACACACACACATATGGGAATAGGTAACACCACCATATGATTGTTTAGGTGGCCAGTTCCATCACACACCCCCTCATCAGTGGTCCACTGGCCTCTTACGACAGGTATCCTATTCAGTTGGTACATAGAGAATGAAGCTAACACAGACTTGCCCTTTCCAGTGAGCTTAGGAGAAAAAGCCTGTGGCTGACTGGGGTGTGTTATGGCCCTGAGGTGGGATGGAGAGTATCAGGAAAGACAATGCTTGGAGCAGATTCTCATGAGGCAAGATGGCTCAGAGAGCTGAGAGGATTAGCTGCTGTGTGCATGACAGGGACCCGAAGGAAAGGGGGAGTATTCTGAGAAATCCTGTGAACAAAGAACATCTCCCTATTTTCACAGGTTTGGAGGGACCTGCAGTAGGTTCCACACCATGTGATTTAGTCTGGCTTAACCTACACGCCAAGGAATGAGGTGCTTGGGAGTCCCACAAAAAAGTTACTCTTGGAGCTGGGGAAGCAGCTGGGCTTGTTTCTCCCCACTCCTCGCCTCCCCAGGCCTGAGTGTGACGCTAACAATGTTCACAGCAGAGGCCTATCAGCTGCCCAGGAGGAGTCTGATTCCTGAGGGGCAGCTAGAGGGGCTGAGATCTGACATCCATGTGGAGTACCCTTTCCTAGCTCCCCCTAGCTTTCTTGCTTTCCCCCCTGCACACAGACCTCTACACAGCATAGCTTGGGGTTGCCTGCTTTTGAACTTTGAATGAATGGGATTATGTTGCCTGTATATGTTTTTTTTTATCATATTTTGTCTGCGTCACAACATCCATAGTCAGGTCACCCAAGTGCCTGCATCTTGTTCATCTCACTGCTGTGCACAAGTTCATGAATGAATGCACCACAATCTGTCCAGTATCCTTCCTGGTAGATACCTAGGTTCTTTCCAGAAACCAATTCCTCTAGTGTTTATATACCTACAAGTGGGCATTCCTTATGACCAACAAACACGCTGGCAGCTTGTAGAGGATCTTTTGATGGTTTTCTTTCAGGTCCCTAATTTTTAATGCGGCTGTGTCCTTTGCCCATCTCTATATGGTTGTTGCATTAGGTTTCTGTAACAGACAAAAATACCTGAAATAGGAACATAAGGGAAGAGGCTTTGATGGCACAGCTCCTGAAGTTTCCATGCCACCCATGGTCCCGCACAGTTCCAGAGGGTTCAGATGCTTTGGTTTGTGGCATTGGGATGATGAGTCTGTGACAGAGCAAACTGGTCCACTTCTTGGTGACTGGGAAGCAGAAAGGAAGGAGCAGGGGGTCCCAAGGGGTCAAGAGCATATCCCTCAGGTCATCCACAAGACCATAAGTCCCAAAAGGTCTACCATTTCCCCACCACCACAGACAACCAAGCCTTCAACAGGGAGGACATTTAAGATCCAAATCATAACAATTTTCTGCCCCGCCTGCGGGTAAGTCAACGGAGACTCTAGAGGGCAAGTGGGAATGGGATGGGACAAGAGTCACAAGAGATGTAGACACGACAGTATTCTGATCAAGTCCTGTTTATTCGAGGGAATAATGCAGGTAAATACAGGGTAAGGAAACGAAGAACTTCTCCTTGTATATATGGGTAACTAGGCAACTTACTAGGTAACAAGTTCTTCGTGTGTATATGGGTAACTAAACAACTTCCTAAGCCACCTAACCATGGTCTAATGGTCAGGCAGAATGCAGCAAAGTCAGAATGTTCAGAACACAGAAACAATGGAGCAATAACTCCTTGCAGAGGTAGTATTTGACAGATCAGAACAGCAGGAGAAGCCAAGCGCAACAGGGTGGGTGAACTGATCCAGGGAACAGTACGTCTCCCACAATTGTCTATTTGCAATTTGTTGTTTATGTATTCTTGATGAGGCCTCCAGTCACTCATGAATTGCAAAGGCCAGCAGGCCTTCTTATTCTAATTCTGCAGTTAGTTTTCTCAGCAATATAGTCGTCTTCCTATATCTCATCTAATAAGCCATCAAGATGCTATTCTCTTGACTGACCTTTTAAGTCTCGGTATGGGCTCTTTTTGGTTTTCGAGACAGAGTTTCTCTATGTAAGAGTCCTGGCTGTCCTGGAACTCGCTCAGTAGACCAGGCTGGCCTCGAACTCACAGAGATCCGCCTGCCTCTGCCCCCCAGTGCTGGGATTAAAGGTGTGCGCCACTACTATCAGGCCCTATATGGTTGATAGAAAGTTGATTTATTTTTTGTAGATAAGGGGTTCAATTTCTCTCCCCTTGTAGCAAGTGCCCAGGCCTCCTAGTTGAATAATGCTTCCTTTCATAGTTTCTGAAATGATTTGGGAGGAGGGACACACACACGGTGTGCGTGTTGGCTCTTCTTACACTCTCCGTGGGTTTTAGTGCCGCCTGCTCGCCTATTGAGTCAAGAGGCATATTTAATCCTCCTTGCACCGACCTCATTATTTCCTGGGTACCAATCCCACATTTTATTTGGGTTATGGAGCTTTATAACCTGCCTTAACACTGAGAACACAAGTCCTCTTACCTTGTTCTCTTTCAGGAACAATTTGGCTCTTCTTGGTCGTTTGGAATCTCATAAATGTTAGAATCAGGTTGTCAATCTACGGGTTTTTTTCAAAAGCAAAAAAACAGATTTGGTTTAATATGGCAACAACAAAAAACAAACCTAAGCACTACACACTAACAACATAATATAACCCAGGAAAGGGGGCATGCAGAGGCTACAGTCATAAGCTAAATCTTTACAGGGGACCACAGAACTGCCTATGACCCCATTGTGGCAGTGGCGGTACAAGCAAGTACTATATCTGGAGATGCCAATTCCCACCCCAGCAAAACCTTATTTTCATACAATAGTAAAAGGCATAGTCACTTAAGAGTATGCAGTCCTCACAACGAAGAGGTGGACCTGTTGTGTTTTGGTAGCTTCACTGACTTTTTTTTACAAGCTGCTGGTACTACAGCAACAACCAACAAACAAGGTCTCATAGCTCCTGGCTGATGCGGGCACCTTCAAGGGCATAGATGTGAATTTCCATCAGTCTCAGTCTTGGCTGCAGTTCCGTACCTCATTCCACAGGAGTAGGTAATGACAGCAGCTACCCACACCTGAGATTCCCTTTATCCTTGGAGGCTCTTATTTAGGACCCTGTTCCTGTGAACACACGTTGTCCTCCGGGTGTGGGGTAGAAAGATGCAGGCTGGCAGCAGGAAGAGGGCAATCACTTTCCCCTTCTCAGGTACCCAGGCTTGTCCAGTGTGGAACTGCAGCTGAACCCAGCCACTTGAGTCTGCAGGAAGGCTTCTCCCATGGACCACACACCACAGTTCCCCATAGGTCTCGGGTGTAATAATGGACTGCAGGACCTCGTTCTTCCTAGCATTGGTTGCAATTCTGGCCCAAGACGCCAACACTGCCTCAGAGGCAGTTGTCGTCACAACGGTCTTGCTGACTTCTCCACAGAGGACAGGAGGTTCAGTAAGGGCAGGCATCTGCTCCTCAGGTACAGGGACCACTTCAAGAGGACCTATATCACCTGAGGACAAGGCTCTTGTTCCTCTTCCATCTCTGTCTTTACTCTTTTCCAACATGTCTTCACCCTGGCCTCTTTTGGTGTGTCAGGAATGTTCTCTAAATCAGCTGGCCTTTGCTTCTCAGCTTCACCTTCTTGTACCATGCCTGCAAAAACATCTCGGTGAATCAGGTTCACTGGGGGCAGATGATCTGGTAGAGGAGGAACTGGTACCTTCCTAGGAGTGGGTTTTGGAGTCTCAGCACCTTGTGCTTTCTCGTTTGATTTACAATCGTCCTCTTTTGGTATCTTTTTTGGTCTTTTCTGCATTGCAGGGGGCTTTGCAAAGGATGTGCTCAGTTGACTAGACATCTTGTGCTGTTCAACTGTTACATACACTGTATATGACTGCCATGGTGAATTCTCAAGGGGGCATCATTTGATGTCTGACTTATGAAACAGGGAAGCAATGGTTGGGGGAAATGAGGGAGCCAACAGGAAAAGCAGGCTTGTTGGCAACACAATTTTAATCATACTGCTAGGAGATTCCTTTTTTAAAAATTCTATCTTTCAGGACAGGGTTTCTCTGTGTAATGGCCCTGGCTGTCCTGAAACTCATTCTCTTCAGGCTGGCCTCAAATTCAGTGTTCCACCTGCCTCTGTCTCCAAGTGCTGGGATTAAAGGCGTGCACAACTTGTGAGTCCCCAGAGAGGCTATTTTAAGGAAAGAAAAATGTTCTAATTGCAATCTTAGCACTTGGGCAGCAAATGTAGGAGGATCACCATGAGCCTCAGGACAAGTTTAGCAGACAGAACAAAACCAAAAGCACAAGATGAGATACAAACAAAGCAATAGGAAGAAAGTGACAAAGGCAACAGAAAACTAGTTGACTTTTGTGGGGAAGAAGTCTGTATCTTTCTCCACTGGTAACTCTTACCCCAAAGGTTGCTTTCCCTCAGTCCTTGGTTCAAATTCCACTTCAATTCTTATACCTTACTCCCTCAGTCTCAGTTCAAGTGTTACTTTGTTGGAATCCCTTTCCAGCTAAATCAACCACATACTGCCTCATTTCTACCTGTCAATTTCAGCTTTCTATGAGGTTCTTTCTGTGAGCTGACACCATCTGATTTTGAACTCCACAAGAGTGAGGTCTCTTTCCCTTTCATTGCTGACACTCAATAATAAACATCCAACAATTTAATTATGGGAACAAAGAAACTACAGAAAAATAGCTAAATACAAAAAAACTAAAAGATAACAGACTAAGCACAGTCCTTGTCTTCACTTCATCTTCATATAACTTCACAAGCACTACTCTATTTTCAACCTGGAGGACAAAAAGCTAAAAGCTCACTAAAGTTTAGAGGTGATGATGGTTTGTGCTTTTATCTCAGGCTCAGGGATATCCAGGCAGAAGCAGGTGCATCTCTCAGTTTCTGGGCAGCCAGGGCTACAGAAACCCCGTTTCAAAACAAAAAGAAGCTGGGCTATGGTGGCACATGCCTTTAATGCCAACACTCTGGAGGCAGAGGCACGTGGATCTCTTTGAGACCACCCTGGTCTACAGAGCAAGTTCCAGGACAGAGTCCAAAGCTAGAGAAACCAGGCCTTAAAAAAACAAAAAAGAGAAAAAGAAAAGGCAGACCAATGTACTTCAAGACCCAGATATACCACTCTTGGGCATATACTCAAAGGATGCTCAGTCATACCATAAGGACACTTATACTTGCTCAACTATGTTCAAAGCAGCTTTATTTGTACTAGCCGGAACCTGGAAGCAACCTAGATGTCCCTCAACTGAGGAATGGATGAATAAGGTCTGGTACATTTACATAACGGAGTATAACTCAACTATTAAAAACAAGGACACCAGCCAGGCGGTGGTGGCGCACGCCTTTAATCCCAGCACTCGGGAGGCAGAGGCAGGAGGATCTCTGTGAGTTGGAGACCAGCCTGGTCTACAGAGCTAGTTCCAGGACAGGCTCCAAAGCCACAGAGAAACCTTGTCTTGAAAAACCAAAAACAAACAAACAAACAAACAAACAAGGACACCATCCCAAGTGAGGTAAGCCAGACTGAGAAAGATAAAATATCATATGTACTCAGTAGTGGTTACTAGCTATACAAATAAAAGATAACTATGCTACAATCCGCAGACCCAGAGAGACTAGATAACACAGAGGGTTCACAGGGAGATGCCCAGATCTCTTTGGGAAGGGAGATTAGAAGAGATTTCGTGAGTGAACTGAGGGCAGATGGGGACAGGAACATGAGTGATCATGGACAGAGGGGAAGAGTACTGAAAGAGACTCCTGGAAGCGGGAGCATTTCAGGGACAGGTAAAAACCTAGCACAAGGAAATCTCACAAGATGACCCCAGCTAAGACAGTCCTAGCAATAACACTGAACTGGCCATCTCCTGTGACCAGGCAAGGCTTCAAGTGGAGGGAGTGGGACACCAACCGAGCCACATAAACTTCGACGGACAGCCTGTGCATTTGCTGGGATAATGGTGGTCCCTAGAGACTGAGGGAATGACCAACTAATGACTAGTCTATCCTAAAATCCATGCCAGGAGAGTGAGTCCACCCAGACATTGCCTGAACACCAGGACCCACAGGCTGCATCACCCAGAGACCGAAAATAGAACCAGACATGGCTGGTGAGGAAAAAAAGTCAATGTATTCTGCTATACACATCGATTGGTGCCTAGCCCAGTTGTCATCGGAGAGGCTTCTTCTAGCAACTGTTGGAAACATATGCAGACCCACAACCAAACATTAGGAGTTCAGGAATCCTAGCCGGGTGGTCGTGGCACACGCTTTTAATCCCAGCACTCGGAAGCAGAGGCAGGCAGATTTCATTGACAAGGCCCAAGTGAGTTCCAGGAAAGACAGGACTGCTATACAGAGAAACTCTCCTTGTTTCCAGCATCCTCCATCTTCGAATTAGATTAAACCACCAAAAGAAAATTCTTCCATCTTCCTAATGACCTCTGGCCTCAGGCAGCTTTTAGAAATCTCCTACTTCCTGTTGCATCGCTGCCCCCTTCCATTCCCCCAACTCCTGACCCCGCCCCCAACTATTTGTGGTGCTAAAGTCTGACCTTGGCTGATAAATAAAATCAGTACTGTATTCTTTTTTTAAAAAAATTATTAGTATTAGAATAATGTAGAACTTTAAGCTGAGGCCTCTCTGCAGTAATGCTCCCCCCTCCCCTGGGAACCAAGGACCTAACAACTACACATGCACAGACTGAAATGTTGGGAACTTTCCATCTCCCTGAGTCCTTTGTGAGTGTTCTCCAAATAGAGCTCTGTTCCTGAAATTGGGGCAAGATAACCCTTAAGATGTTGACTCAGTTTCTGGTGTTTTGACTCAGTCCCTAGGAAAGGGGCAAAGTAACCCTCAATTGTTCCCTCTTACCTCATCTGATCTGGCAACCGCTCTCCAGCCAATTATTGGTAATATCCCTTTGAATAAGCCTATCATAATAGTTAAAGAACAACCCCCAGACTTCCCCCTTGTTTCTGTGGCTTTTTGCTTTAAAAGTAGTCTGCACCAGCTATTCAGGGTCTTTCTGGGTTCTCGAATGCTGAAAGACCCTGTTGTGACAGAATTAATAAAATCCTCATGCTTTTATATCAACTGTGGTATGAGAGATGGTCTCTTGGGGTGACTCTTCCTGGTAGTTGGACATCAGGGTCCAACAATTTTATTATTATTATTATTATTATTATTATTGCAGGGTTTTCCTGTTTCCCAGACTGGCCTGAAACTCACTTTGTAGCCCAGAATCCCGAGCTGTACTCCAATCTACATTTTTTAAAAAGGCTTTGGGTAGGCTCAGTACTCAGGAGCCAGAGGCTGGCAGACTTGGGGTGTTGTAGGCTCTAGCACTCAGGAGCCGGATGCAGGCAGACTTGGGGTGCCAGTTGTTTGTGGTGACCTTGGGGTGTCAATTTTCTCTCTGTAGGGCTCTTCTTGGACTCGTGGTTGTAGTAAGTCAGGGCAACCTATACTTCTTCCTCCCTTGATTCTATCCCTTCCTCATATCTCATCTTCCTTATCTGATTGAAGTCATATTCTATTCGGTACCCATGATGTCATGCCTTACTCTGGGAACCGTCTGCTTCTGCGTTTGTGAGTCTGAGTCCTAGTCCCGTGCTCTCACCAGGCCTGTCCCTCTACTCACATTTTAATATACATTCCCTATATTTTAAACATTTAAGCTAATTTATAATTAAACTATATAAATAGAGGCTCTTAAAAATTCTTCCCTGGAGTGGATAAAGTTAAGTTCTCAGAGAATCAATAAAGAATTACTGTAACATGAAGGGTCCTGTTTGTTGGGTTTTTCTGTCCCACCCTGTACCCCACAACTGTTTAGCCCCAAAGAAAATCACAACATAGGTTTCCATAAATTATAAGCTGATTGGCCCATTAGCTCTAGCCTCTCACTGGCTAACTCTCACATGTTGATTAACCCACTTTTCTGATCTATGTTAGCCATGTGGCTCAGTACCTTTTTCAGTAGGGCAGATCACATCTTGCTGCTTCAGTGATCTGGGCAGGAGTGGGAGAAGTCAACTTCCTCCTTCCCAGAATTCTCCTGTTCTCATTACATCAATTCTACTTCCAGTCTGGTTTTCCGGCCTATATTTCCTGCCTGGTCAATCAGCGTTTATTTATAACATGATTGACAGAATACAGACAATTCTCCCACACCAAATTACACTACTAAAAAAATAAATTCTGGCCTGGCAGTGGTGGCGCACGCCTTTAGTCCCAGCACTCGGGAGGCAGAGGCAGGCGGATCTCTGTGAGTTCAAGGCCAGCCTGGTCTACAAGAGCTAGTTCCAGGGCAGGCTCCAAAGCTACAGAGAAACCCTGTCTCGAAAAACCAAAAATAAATAAATAAATAAATAAATTCTGCCATGGTCGCTCTTCTCTACCATGTCAGCACAAAAATAATCCTGTCAATGCTCAGTTGTATCCACAGAGGGATCCTAAACACTTCATTCTCTTCCTTCCTGGCTGTGTTTTCTTGTTTTGCCTAGGAACAGTTCGCTGAGAAGCGCCTCACCTCTCATCCTGGAAATACCCCCATCCTAGTCCCTATCCTAGTTGCTGTTTGGTTTTTCTTTTTTAGCACACAACATTCATTCATGCTTTGTGGCAAGAGGAGGAGTTCTGTAAGTAGATAGCTGTAAACAGCTAAGGGTGTTTCTTTGTTTGAAACAGGGTTTCTCTGTGTAGCCCTGGCTGTCCTGGAATCCTGGAACTTGCTCTGTAGACCAGGCTGACCCTAATTCTGAGATACACTTATAGAGATCCACCTGCCTCTGCCTCCTGAGTGCTAGGATTAAATGTATGCATCACCATTTCCTGGTTCTCTCTCTCTCTCTCTCTCTCTCTCTCTCTCCCTCTCTCACTCACACACACACACACACACACACACACACACACAATGAGAAGTTTTTTGGAAGGCAGCTATGCTCACCACTATACCACCAACGCAGATAATGAGAAGTTTTTTGAAACTGAAGTTACAGACAGTTGTGAGCTGCTGTGTGTGTGTTGGGAATTGAACCCGGGACCTCTGGAAGAGCAGTCAGTGTTTTTAACCGCCAAACCATCTTTTCAGCCCACATGCCTCTTTTTATAGGGCTTCCATGCCTTGTTTATTCTTGTTGAACCAAGGGATATCTGTTAGACTGCATAAAGAAGGGAAGGGAATGATTTCTGCTACCCCTTGCCTGGCTAGCCTTTTCTCTTTAGCCTGGCTCCGATAGTTGGATGCTCAGAACAACATCAGCTGAGTACCATCAGCGCCACACTGTGAGTGAGCAGATTTCTTCATATTTGTCCCAAAGCTGTGCGCCACTTGGAAAAGTCTGCTTCTTTCACAGACTCTGAGCTTCCACCTCCCCCTCCCCCGAGTTGGGAATGGAATCAGGATAGGAAGCCAAGTGGGTTGTCACCTGTGTGACACAGTGAAATTAGCAACAGGGAGTCACTCCCTGTTCCCACACAGTGCAGTTTCCAGCAGGCAGGAGAGCATACTTTGGAGGGGAAATGCGCTACCACCCTCAAGAGATGACCCTGCATACAGGCTGCATTGTGGCATGCTTACCCTCAAGGGATGACCCCGATAGCGACTACATGGCTTCCCAAGTTAGGGGCTCGAGGCGCAACGCTCCCCTGGATAGAGGTTTCAACATTAGAATGAAGAACAGTTTGCCTCTTAGTCACTGACAAGTGCTTTTGAAGGAAGCTTGGAGATCACTGCTTAGAGACAACTTTTGTAAGGAAAATTATTAGAAAAACAACTTTCTCTTGAGCCCCAGGGCCCTGGCAGAGAGGAACGTCTGATCTTGCAGCCTGTCTTTTTCCCACACAACACTGTTGACTTCCTTACCTGCAGTTTCCCTTAAGATCCAGCTGTGGGGGCTGGAGAGATGGCTCAGTGGTTAAGAGCATTGCCTGCTATTCCAAAGGTCCTGAGTTCAATTCCCGGCAACCACATGGTGGCTCACAGCCATCTGTAATGAGGTCTGGTGCCCTCTTCTGGCCTGTAGACATACATGCAGACAGATTATTGTATACATAATGAATAAAAAAATAAATAAATAAATAAATAAATAAATAAATAAAAAGATCCAGCGGTGGGGGCGGCCTGTGTTGTAAGCAGAATAGGAAAGAAGAGCTGTAACGGAGTGAATTCACTTCCTTCTGGGCAAGAAGGAAAGGGGCTGGTTGTAGAATCAAGAGTCCCTGTTTGCAGAATGATTTCCCCTGGAGAAATGCTGCATAACTCCAAAGAATTCCACCTGGGGGCTGGAGAGACGGCTTAGAGGTTAAGAGCACTGGTAGCTCTGCCAGAGGTCCTGAGTTCAATTCCCAGTAACCACAGGATATATCACAACCATCCATAATGAGATCTGGTGCCCTCTCAGGCATATGTGCAGGCAGAACACTATACACACAATCTTTTAAAAAGCCCTGATTTTACATAGCTTTTTTGGATGGGCTGGGCTTACTCTCCAAAAGGTCCAAGAGCCAATGAATGAAGCTCACCACAGGAGAGCATGTGGCCATGAAATAAAAGGTTGGAATACCTCTGAGCCAGACCAGCTCTTCGGAGAAGACAGACTACCAAGGCAGGAGGTCCCAGCCATAGGCCAGCTTTGACATGTATCACCACTGCCTCTTTGTTCCCTGTGGCATCTAAGCTTCGGCCAGCTGCTTTATTTACACGAGACAGAGTTGCAGCCCCTGTACCCTCATAGGCCAGCAGAGGCATTTTAGAAAAACAGAACCCGAAGGGTGAGCATTCAACAGGTGGAGGTGGGGAGGCAATGAGGGAAAATGAAGACAGCAGGGAGCAGTGAAAAGGAGGGTCTGAGATGGAGTGAGAGTGATGTCTGAGCTGGAAAGACCCCAAAGGGGTGACAGAAACTCCCTCAACTCTTTATGACCAAGATGGCACCAAGGTAGGGAGACAAACTAGCTCTGCCTGTCGTAACTCCAGGGTGATTGATAAGGAGAACAGAGTTCAGAAGTTGACCTAAAGACTAAAGAAGGGATTAATTTGGGATAAAAGTAATGCTTGGTGCATGGGGATTTACCAAACGGCAAGGGATATGGGTGGCATCCAAAATAGTAGACGGGAGAGCCATCTGTCCCACAATGCGGAGTTCTAGACAGCAAGTGTAAATAATCCAGACAAAATTAAGTCCTAAATGGACCAATGGAGAAGAGGTTTGTTTTCCATTTAGAGTTAATCAGGGAAAACCCTGATTGGCAGAAACCCTGAGGAATGGTGGTGGTGGCATGCCTACAGAGTCCACATACACAGTCAAAAGGCCAATGGAAATCTCAGAAAATAGGTGCAATTAGCCAAGACCTAGGTCCTTGGACGGATAAAGAACTTCTTTTGTTGTTGTTGTTGTTGTTGTTGTTTGTTTGTTTTTGTTTTCTGAGACACGGTTTCTCTGTAGCTTTGAAGCCTATCCTGAAACTAGCTCTTGTAGATCCTCATAGAGATTCGACTGTCTTTGCCTTCTAAGTGCTGGGATTAAAGTCCTGCACCACCACCCCAAATACAAGGGCCCAGCAAGCCAAAGAAAGGTTCTGACAAATCTACCTTGGCAAAATAAAATTCAGATTACTTAACAATGGCTACTCATGGACAGCTGTACCACTGAAGCTCCCACCCCAGCTGGCCAAGCGTTGGATTTTACCTGCGTGTCCACCTAGAACCAGAGCAAATGCAAACCTGGGTTCAGAATGTCCTCTAGTGGTGAAGTGGCAGAGGTGACTGCATACTACACAGGGCGAAGATAAAACCGTTCTTGGAAAGATACATTTGTACCCAGGCAAGCACTACCTTGTTCTTTTTTTTTTTTTTTTTTTGATTTTTTGAGACAGGGTTTCTCCGTAGCTTTTTGGTTCCTGTCCTGGAACTAGCTCTTGTAGACCAGGCTGGCCTCGAACTCACAGAGCTCCGCCTGCCTCTGCCTCCCGAGTGCTGGGATTAAAGGTGTGCGCCACCACCACCCGGCACTACCTTGTTCTTATCAGGCATTTTGCTGGTCACAGCCAACACGTGGTGGGAATGCTGGCCTATTTTGCTGCTGTCTGGTACAAAGAAGATCTAAACACCATGCTAAAAAATGTAACTCTGGATGAGTCTTAATATGCTATTTGTGTAGAAATCTGGAGTTGGGTGGGTATGAGGGTGGTAGTGGTATGTTTAAGCTTAAGCCTTCTCTGGAGCGATCTGAGATAAGGGTCACCCTGGGGTGGGAGGGAGATGACATAAGAAAACCTTTTCTCTGGGGCCCCTTGGCACCCAAATTTTGGCCACATGTTACCTGCTAACATAAAAAAGGGAGTGCGCCAGGAATGAGCCCCTGACACATTATCTAACCCCTTAGTGGTCAATCTAAGCACATGTATATATGACCAATACTAAAGGGACTCATCGGGTTGTATTTATAAATTTATGGATATATTTGTATATGTAAGTCCCTTGAGGCACGCAAGTGGTCAAGCCCCTCCCCTGAGGACTTCCAACAGCCAGGTTCCACTCACAGAACATTCTAACTGCCCTAACAGATGGACCCAGCACCCACCCTACGGAGAAGCCCAAACTGTGGTCTTGAAATCCCACTAATTCCCACCCTGGAACTACCCACCCTAGAAAGCTCTGTTCCCCACCCCAAAATGCTACATAAACCCTGTTTCTGCTCAGTTCTCTGTTGCTTCTTGCCTGAGCAGAAGCAGCCACCTTCCTGGGGTTTTCCCCTCACAATAAATCTATTGTGTGAGATTTGTTATATACAGTGTGGATTTGGCTCCTGACTGCCGGGATACCGTTCTCTTCAGAGCTGTAACACTTAATATTGTATGTATATGCAGAGTATGTATATGTATAATATATACACACAGAATACTTATGTATGTATAAAATAATAGCTAAAAGGCCCTGAATTTGGGGGGTAACATGGGAGGAGTTGAAGGGGTTGATGAAAATACTCATAGATGAAATTCTCAATAATAAAAAGTTTAGGGGGGTAAATATACAAAAGAACAGGTTGTTAGGGACACAAGAACCAAGGCCTCATTGGTAACTTGGAGTCCTGTTGGAATCAAAACAGGTTGCTGGGCACACAAGAACAAGGCCTTTGCGATTTGGAATCTGTCTGTGACTTTAGTTAATGTCACAGGAAGTTGGTGATTGTGAGCACAGACTCCACGCTCAGCAGATGGAGGGCACCAGGGCTTCAGAACCGGGGGACCAGCGCCAGCTCTTGTCTCCCTTCACCCTCGCTGAGGTGGTGGTGAGATCCATTGGCTGGTCTGTTTCGATCCTGTCCCTCTCCTGGTCCTGGAACTTACAATACAGGTTTTGTGCTGTTTCTTGAGGATGGACGGGGTGCGGGGACAGCACTGAACTGACCACAGGAGTGAGGATTCGAGATCAGTGACCTAGAGTCTCCCATGCGGAGAGCCAGGAGAGACCTGCCCCCTCCTGGAAAGTCTGCACTATAACCCGCCTTCCAGCTGACCCTGCCTCCAAAAGCTGTCTTAGCCTTTGATTCCTCTTTACTAAGGGAGATGAAACCCTGGTACAAGAAAGCCAAAGCAAAACTCAAAACCTTCTCCCTCATACTAATTTGGCCAAAACTGTAAATAAATCCATTTTCCTTCGCCAATTGGTTTCCTAAACTTCTTATATTACAAAGAAACTAAGGTGGAAGGTTATGAACCTAGGTGTCCCCAAATTTAAAACAAAACAAAGAATAACAAAAACTTCGGGAACACCCCTAAACTCTCCCAATAATTGAGGTATTGCTTTGGGAGCTCCAGCCTGCTTCGTTTCTAACATCTGTTCTGAAGGCTCTGAGGCAGACTGGTTATGCTACCTGCCAGCTTTAGAGAGCGGGGGACCCTTCAGCATGGGGGCCAGCAGGTGTAGTGTGTTAGCTCCTGAAGATCCATTTCAGCCACCGTCTCCGGGCCTGTCCACTGCATCCGCTAATGCACCCTGATTTCGTGAAGCCCTCTAAGATGTCCTACCACACACGTCATCTCCCACTGCACATCAGGGTTGGCACAGCACAAATGGAGAGCTTTCACAATTTATCAAGACCTGAGTACAGGCACAGGCCACCTGCAATGTCAAATGTTCTTTTCCATCTTCAGGATTGGGCGAATAGGGAAAAAAAGATGGTGAACCCCTTCATTTCACAGATGGGGGAAACTGAGGCCCAAAGCAGGGCCAAAACCAGGGAGATCTGACTCCCAGAAGGAACTGGCTGGTGAGGATTGGGGGTGGGATGGGGTGGTGGCTCCTAAGGTATGAGTTCTGGAGAAGGGATGGGTGGAGGTCTCTGAGATGCAGTTGTGCCTGAAAGGAGAGTAGGGGTGGAGAAGGGAGTTTCTGGGAATCTGCACTTGCTGGACAAGGCCCGAAAGGTCCCAGGGCAGCAGCCCAGAAGACCAGAGCAGGAAGGAGGCCCTGGAAATGCACATCCCATCTAAGAGGCTTGGGTCAAGACAGGCATTTGTGAGTGTCCTCCGAACCAGGATATGCCACCAGTGGTCCTGAGCAACTCCATGGGGCACAGGAGAAGGAACAGCACTTGGAAAGGTACAAGATTTGCCAGAGTTGGTCAGCTGTGGCAAACAGTGACCGTGGGCACAGGTGGGGGTCACCTCATTAGATGCCATGGCCCTATGGAACAATGGGGAGAGAACAGGGCGGGGGGCATTCTCTGCCCAACTTCCCCCATCCAACCTGGAGGATTGAGGTATCATTGGGAAAGCTAGCTGGCTGGCCCCTGAGCGTTGGTTTTGAGAAGGAACTGGCCTCATTCAGTGGGTAATGAAGGATCATGCTTTGGAGAAAGGGGCTGGTCAGGGATGACTGGGGTGAGGGAGGGAGACAGAAGCAGTTGCCTCAGCAACCCATTAAACTGACCAGGAAACGTGGAGAGCTCAAGTCAATGCCTCTATAACCAGGGTGTAACCCTTTGTAGATGCTCCCACTGAGCACAAATCCATAACACTGAGGTTTTTATTTTTGAGGTGGGTGGCTCTTCTGGCTCATGTGATCTCCCCACCCCAGACCCCCACATTCACACAGCTGGTGTTCAGCTTGCCTCCTCTGCCATAGAGATCTCAATTTTAGGCTCACACATGGCCCCTAGGCCAGAGTCCCCCACAGAAACCTTAACTTTAGGCTCACAAGCAGCCTTTAGGCCAAAGCCCTCGCTGAGGAAATGGAGTTTTAGTCTGTGACTCTGCCCTGGGAGCCAGCAGTGACACTATGAGAAGTACTTCAGGGTCAGTGTCCTCATCTGTGAAATGAGGGAGTCAGACTAGAGCTGGGGAGGCCTGAGCCTCTCTGTGTAGAGCAGAAGGCGCCAGGTGCAAGACAGGAGATCAGCAGGAAAAAGAGGTTCTGCGGTTGGGGACCCAGGAGTCTGTGGAAGGCCCGACCTCAAACCCAACCCTGTGGTTAAGAGTATGTGGCAAAGGCCCGGATTGAGGATGGAAGCCTGCCACACAAGAGGTACTCAGATTCCATAGGGCAGCCCCAGATTGTCCCTAAGATTGCAGCAAGGACATGCCTCCCAGTAAGGAGGCAGGCAGGCGTGGCATGCCTTCATGAATGCAGAATGAAACAAAGAAAATCACAAGGCCCCTCATGGTGATAGTAAGCTAGGAAGGGTCTTGCTTTGGGAACCTCTAGGGATGGCTGGCCTCCACACTGAGGAGGCATCTATATTCATGATTCAGTCTCATGAGCTTTGATTCTTTCTAAACAAACCCCCTGCTGGCCCTACTTCTGTCCTGATCTAGTGGTGGGGGCGGTGATGTGTCTGATATGGGGTTCCCCTTCTTCCAGGGTAAAGACTCCATTCTGCTAACGATGGAATACAAAGGGCAGGGATCCTGGCAATCCTGACCAGGACTCTATACCTACACTAGGCCTTAGGTCTCTGCACACAGGGAGACCTCTGTCAGAGGCAAGCTCCTCACTCCCAGTCAGACGTCTGTTTCTGTTCCCAGGCAGGGTCCCTCAGAATCCAAAAGCAAATTCGAATTCCTTGGGATTCTTACAAAAAAAAAAGATTTATCTCAGCGGGTCTCCTTAACTGGAAGGCTTCACACTAAGGAACAGCGAATTCCTTCGGGAGAGCAGCAGGTTCTTATGTTCTTATGACCAAAGCTGAGATTCCGCCTACCCCACCTGTTGTGGGGCTAAATCATACTGGACCTTCGCCAATGACTTTGTTTAATGAAAACGCCCAGAGGGCCAGTACCTTTTCTACCCTAATGTTAATGATAAAGAGAAGGCAGGTACTCCCTCCACCCTCGTGCTTCTCAGGGAACTGCTGTAGGAGGGGGGCGGGGAGCTGCCTGTTCCCCCTGAGCAGAACACAGGCAATGAGTTGGGGAGTGTGGCCCAGGGAGAATTTTGTATCTTGGCCACCTCTTCCACCAACATACCTAAACTGTCCCAAAGTTCCAGAACAAGTAACTATCCAGATCGAGAAACTGGAACCCTTGGCTTAGCGCCGTGATTCTTGGGGAGGAAAAGTTGGGCCGAGAAGAAAGGTGCGGGCCCAGCTACCCACTCTTCTGCTCGAGTAATCCCCTCTTCAATGAAAGCACATTACAAGAGCCGTTTATTATTGCGATAAGAACATTCGGGATTCCCGCACGGAGCAAGTAACTTATTTCAGGAAGCAACTCCTGCTTGGGAAGCTCTGACACGGGGCTCTTGGTCTGAGGTCCCTGGTGATAAGTCAACCCCTTTTAGAGGTAAGGCCAGCATAGGAAAGCCTGGACAAAGGGGCATCTAAACCACGGTTTTTGAGAGAGGCAATGGACAACTCTGAGCCTGCCATCCCACCCCACCCTTCCTTTGCAACCTGGGCTTCATTCAACGGCCCTGCCCTGCACCAATCCCTCTGCAAACCAAGGAAGAAGAAGCAACCGTGGTCTCTAAACCATTTATTTCTCCCGGTCGGAGGGTGGACATTGCTACGTGTGGACGAAAACAGAACACTGCGTGCAGCAAGGCTCCAAGAACAAGAACAGCGGTGCAGGTAAGTTATTAGGCCAGCACTCAGGCGAAGGTGGAACCGTTCCAGCCCACGTTGGCTGCGCTCATGTCGTAATAGTTGATGTAGATCCTGCAAGAATGAAAGCCCGACTCAGCCAAACACGCGGTCTCGGCGAGCGTGACGGTGCCCTCTGGACTGTCCCCGCCTCCCGCCGACCTCCCAGCTCCCCTCACCCATCACCCCCACGCACCGGTCAGGGCTGATGTGCAGGCGATCAGCCAGCAGGCCGCACAGCAACTTGCTGTAGGTGCGGTTCTGCGCGCCGCCGATCTTGCCGATGCTGTGCAGACTGCATAGGGCGCAGGGGTCGCTAGAACCGCTAAAAGTCATTAGCTGGTCCGGGACCACGTGCACTGCGATGTACTGCGGGGGAGGGGAGGATGGACACGCGGTTAGCCCGCCTGAAAGACTACGGGCCACAGGTCTCCGAGAGAGCTCCAACCGCCACCCGCCGGCCCGCCTTGGCTCTCAACCCCATTCTTCCTCTACCCGACTGACGGTTCCACCCCACTCCCTTCCTGTACCCTCCCTGCAAACCTGTGCCGGCTTGCCGGTGGCCTGCGCCAGCTGCTGGGTGAGCTCGGAGAGAAGCCCCTCTGGCACTGAGGCGCGGGGAACGTTGGTGTTCACGGTGAACATCGGCATCGTGGCGGAGGGATTGCACGCAGTAACTAGAGGACGGTGAAAGGCGGGATGTGGCCCAAGTCAGGGATCAGGGACCTGAGCTACGTGACCCAGCTCAGTACCGCCCCAAGCCGGCTGCGGCTCCTCCCCTAGCTCCGCCTCCGATGACATCAGACTACGTACCAAAAGGGGCGCAACTGCGCTTCTGCGCACTCCTACTGCTGGCCTTGGTGCGGTTTGGTGCTTTGGTGCTCCAGGAAGCGCCTTTGTCTCTTTGTTTCCTAAGATAGAAACGAAGAATGCATCATTTAGTAAACTAGGCGGCAAGGACTTGACTCTAGCGATTAGCTTTGTCGAGTCATCCCTGGTAGATGCTACAGATTAACTGTACGACTTGAGCAAGTTCAGGCCTGAGAAATTTCTGTTCCAAGTAGAGAAAAACTTCAGCCCTTGATGTGTGCTGTTAGGTAGTCATGTTGGCTTTCTCTGTCCTGCCAATGGGCCAGGAATGACCGACTCCAGTGAATACGATTTAACCTCAAATAATGAGCCAAAAGCGTGGTGGCTTGTGCTTGGAGAAAAAACAATCCTTACTCTCCTTGGGAACTTCCTCTGAGCTTGTGGAATTGGCAGACCTGTGGATCCCTTACTGGTCTCTGTTCTCCTGTTGTACCAGCAGTCAGCCTTCCCTCCCCTGGCACAGTGCCACCTTCAACCCAGCCACTTTCAACTAAGACTTTTTGTGTGTCCTGAGCCTCCCCGGACATGTGTCCGCAAGGCCTACAATCCGACACGTGTAGGTCCTCGTAGATGGGGAAGGAGGCAGAATGGAGTCGCCATCCAGTTACTTCCCTGCATCCTTGCTGTTGCACAAGAGGGAAGATGCTTGGGAGATCTCCGGGAAGGGGGGGTGGGCATAAGGAAAAGGTTTTGAGCCAAAGGTACCAGTTGGGCTCCTCCAGGCCTTAAGGTATAATGCTAAACTAGGCAATTGTCGGCCCTCAGGGAAGCACTGCTCAAGTTAGATCGCTCAGAGTTACCCTCATCTAAGCCCTTGGTAGACTTTGTATAATTTTCTCACTAACAAGCCAGACATCTGGCAGGTGCCCAGGAAATGTCACTGGGATTCTGGGTCTCCCTTTGTTTCCCTAGTTCTTTTTGGTTTGTTAAAAATCTTGCAGCAAGGCAAAAGCATGCAATGTAGGGGATGGCAGCACTGTCTTGTGACTTCAGGGTTTGTACTTGGCTCAGAAATGGAGACATTTGTGCCCCTGTTTGGCTACCAGACTATTGAAACAATGGTTCCCAAGGAAATGGAGTTTCCTCAGGAGTCTCAAGCTGGAGAACGAAAAAGGCCAAAGGCTGGAGGAACTTGTCTCCCTGAACGAGAGTTCAGACAGCTCTGAAGATTTGTCAGAAGCCTCTGCAGAAGGATCTGGAGCTGAGACGATGCTACTAAGGAGGATCACACCTTGACCAGGATCGCTTAGCCATGCACACCCGTTGCCCTCTAGTTAAGCCTAGACTTCATATCACAGGGCCCGGAAGATGAACTTGAGGTGAGGATCATTGGATGCCTTAAGGTTTCTGTTGCTGCGAAGAGACACCATGACCATGGCAGCTCTTAGAAGAGAGAACATATAAGTGGGGATGGCTAGTTCCGGGGTTTAGCCCGCTCTTGTCATGGCAGGAAGCAAGGAAGCATGGTGGCAAGTAGGGCAGGCGTGGTGCTGGAGAAGGAGCTGAGAGCTCTCCGTCTGGAATTCTACATTCTGGAAACAGGAAGAGAACTGGCCTGAGCTGAGACCTCCCAGCCCAGTCCCTATTGATGGACCTCCTCCAACAAGGCCACATCTCCTCCAACAAGGCCACACCCCCTAATAGTGCCACTCCCAGTGGGCCTGTGGGGGCCTCTCTATTCAAACCGCTGCACTGGGCTTCTTTCATTTGTTCTTCTTCCCAGTGTGGATGCTTGAAATAAACCTCCCTTCTCTGTTTTTCTTCATTGTCTTTTTAATTGGACTAATGAGGATGTGGCCAAGGGTAGGATACCAGGCTGCCAGGGGGCATTGATGGTAAAATGGAAAAGTCTGAGCCAGCAGGGGTCCGAGGTTTCCTCATTCCAAGGTTCCTCTGGTCTCGGGTGCAGGGGGTCCTTGACTTTAGCCCCCCCCCCCCTTTCTCACTCTGGTAGCTTTAGCCTCTTGTCCCCTTGGTTTGTCCTTTAGGTATCAGTTACAGAATTTGCTATACTTTTTTTTTTCATTTTGGTTTTTCAAGACAAGGCTTTGTGTAACTTTGTGTAACTGTCCTGGACTCTCTCTGTAGGCCAGGCTGGTCTTGAACTCAGAGTTCTACCTGTCTCTGCCACCCAAACTCTGGGGTTAAAGGTATGAACCACCACTACCCAGCTAGAACTTAACTGCTATACTTAACAGGTTATGGGTGTTAGGTTTTGGAGCTAAGGGCTAATTGCCTTAGCATAAGCCTTTTTCTCATGACTTTTTCAGACATGACAAGTGCCCTATTGGGAGCCAATCTGTGGTTCTGGAACCCCTTAACTCCCCAGACTCCTCAGATGCCTAGATTCCAGAGGAATAGCAAGTACCACGATTCTCATTTCCCCGAGGAAGTTTACAGGCCAGGGTACCAGGCCCCAAGACATCAAAGGACAGGCTACCAGGGACAGCTCATCACCCCCACTCACATAACAAATACACCTTAACTAAATGTACCTTTCCTTCTCCATATCCTCAGGGCCACATACTCCTTTCCTGAAACAGCCTGTCATGAAACAGCAAGAGAGTCCCAACGACAGTGGGTGAGGGGCAGACAGAACTCACATGGGGAGTTTTATTGGGGAAGGGAAGGGAGAGGGGAGAGAGGAAGGGATTGCAGAGTGACCTCATGAGAAGAGAGGAGAGGAAGCGACAGATGCAGAGAGAAGAGGAAGAAAAGGAGGAAGTAGGCTGAGTTCTGCCTTTTAAAGGAACAGGGTACTGCCTGCCAGGCACACAGGGGTAAGTACTCTGCCAAGTCCCTAGTGGCCATGTGCGCCTGGATACTGACGACCTGTGTGTGGACTTCCAAAACCTACCATCTTGGAAATCTGTAAGAAGGGGAATCCCCCTCCCGTGTAGATTTGAACTCAGATTTCCCATAATGTTTTCTATGGCATTAATAACTCTATAACCAAAAATGCCATTGCTTCATTGTCCCCCTTGAGTCCCAAACCCAGTAACTTTCTCCTCCTTCCAAATTTATGTGTCTTATGTACACCACATTATGCCTAGGACTCTGAGAGCTCAGAGAGCATCAGATACACTAACTGGAGTTACTGAGGGTTGTGAACCACACTGTGGGTGCTGCAAATTGACCCCAGGTGCTCAGCAAGAGCAACAAGTGCTCTAAAACACTAAGCCATCTCTCCAGCCCCCAAGGGACTTTCAGTCAGCGGAATTGTCAGATTCCAGTGACAATATTTTGCAATTTACCTCTAAAGTCAGGAACAAATTAAGGAATCTGTCCCAGAGAAGGGTTTCATATTTAAAGACATACTTTTGGGGACTGGAGAGATGATTCAGAGGTTAAGAGCTCTTCACTGTTCTTCCAGAGGTCCTGAGTTCAATTCCCAGCAACCACATGGTGTCCCACAACCACCTGTAATGAGATCTGGTGCCCTCTTCTGGCGTGCAGGCAGAAATGCAGGCAGGACACTGTATACCTTTAAAAAAAGGTTTTTTTGGCACCCTTGAAAACACAAGAAGGGAGCTTACCTGAGTCTGACTAAAGAAAAGGTTTTATTGGCACCCTTGAAAACACAGGAAGGGAGATTACCTGAGTCTGACTACTTGTGTCCCATTAAAATCCCCAGGGATATGAAAACAGTTGTCATGGTAATAGCACTTCATAGCTCCTTAAGTACATTCCCTCCAAGGTTCATGAGATGTTTATGCTTACATCTGAACATGTGCACATCAAGGAACATCAGTTACTAACAACACTATGACACCTCAGCACCACACAGCCTGAATCCTGACACACCTTAGACCATAGGCAGCCACTCCCTGTCAAACCTCCTACTTTAAAATGAAGGAGCAGGAATAGGCTTGAATTCCCTGACCTTTAGTCAGGGTGGAATGGATCCACCTCTACGGGCCATCTTAATGTCCAAAACCCTATAAGTAACCACACCTTAGGTTTCTTGTTTGTAGCCACACCTGTTGGTAAAAATAAGCCCAAACCTCTCTGACCTTTAGTCCAGGTGGACCGGACTCACATCCATGTGCCCCCTCATCCCCCTCCCCAGCTCTGCCCCTCTGGACTTCCATAAGGAAAGAATTTCTCAAATCAGTTCCCATCACAGTCCTTCACTATAGCCCCATACGTTCATGGGGTGTGCAATGGCTTGAATGCTGAATGTTCCCCAAAAGTCCTTGTGTTAAAGGCTTGATCACCAGGGTATGGCTAGTGAGAGGCCCTGCGGTAGAGATGGAGACTTTAGGGGAGGTGGTGACTACACAGCAGGCATGTCCTTTAAGGGGACTGTGAAACCCCAGGTTCCTACTCTCTTATGGGCTTCCTGTTTACTAATGGAGCAGTTTAGTGCACTGGCTGCTCTGTCCTCCAGCTGGGACTGAAACTTCCAGAAGCAGCGGGTGGTACTTTTTTTTTCTTTTTTTTCTTTTTTTTCTTTTTTCTTTTTGGTTTTTCGAGACAGAATTTTTTTTGTGACTTTGGAGCCTGTCCTAGAACTAGCTCTTGTAGACCAGGCTGGTCTTGAACTCACAGAGATCCGCCTGCCTCTGCCTCCCAAGTGCTGGGATTAAAGGCACCACCAACGCCCCGGTTTGTGGTACTTTTTATAAGCTAATTGCCTTAAGTATTTCTCCATAGCAACAGGAAATTGACTCTTGCAGTCTCTGGGAAATAGGTTGGGAAGAGGTGGGCGGGGCCACATCCTGGATGCTTCCCTCTGTCCAGGCTCTTGTGACTATCATGGCAGCAGGCTCTCATCTCAGGCCCACTCCCCCAGGTCACACATGTCACCTACGGAGCCTGTGGGGAAACAGGACTGGAAAGTGCCCCACTGCCTACACATGGCAAAAGCTGACTGCCACAAGGTTGGCCTTACACGTAGTATTTGAAGACTGTTTTAAGGAAGTGTAAGGAAATGGTCAACAGACAGGTGTCTCAGAACCTGGCCCAGAGCCTCTGGCCAATGGCAGGAGAGATTACATAATCACACAGACAGACCAACTCTCTCTCTCTCTCTCTCTCTCTCTCTCTCTTTCTCTCTCTGCACATGGCATTCAGCTGCCTTTCTCAAGAGTTTGCTCAGTCCATTCATAAACAGAGCGGGAAGGGTAACAAGAACAGAAGACACACGGACTCTAAGCAGGTACTGCCTAGTAAGCCTGCTAGCCTACAAGACTATGTCAAGCAACTTCTGTTACAGTGGCCAAATACCCGGAGAATCAACTCCAGCTAATTACTGGAGAGCAGCTGAGCTCTGCTGGATGCCTGCCACGGGGGATGAGACAGCAATCTGAGGCTGAATCAGAATGCTCCGTTTCTTTCATTCATCTAGGTGGCCAGGGATCAGCAAATGTTCAGACAACTGTTGCCTCCTTTTTACAAGGAGACTCCCAATTTTGTTGGGAACTGTACCCCTACTCCCACACTATTTAGATGTGTATCCCAATAATGTAACTTAGCACTGGGGGGAGTTCTAATCACGATGCTACTACTATGCTTTAAATATCTGTGTCCTCGTGAAAATCTGTGTTGAAACCTCAGAGTAACGGCGTGAGAAAGTGGGGCCTTCGAGAGTACATAAAGCCATGGGGGGGGGGGGGGTTGGAGAGATGGCTCAGAAGTTAAGAGCATTGCCTGCTCTTCCAAAGGTCCTGAGTTCAATTCCTGGCAACCACATGGTGGCTCACAACCATCTGTAATGAGGTCTGGTGCCCTCTTCTGGCCTGCAGACATACAGACAGAATATTGTATACATAATAAATAAATATTTGGGGAAAAAAAAAGCCATGGGGGCTCAGCCTCATTGGCAGGAAAGGGCTGGAGGCAATTAGAGAGATCCTTTGTGCCCTTTGCTTATTTATTTGGTGTTAGAGGGATTAAACCTAGGGCTCCAAGGACACTGAGCTGTGTCCCTAACTGCTTTATTCCTCCTGTTATGTCACCCTGTGCCAGGTGAGGATGCAGTACCCATGGGGATGTAGTACTCACCCTTTGTGCCATTTGAGCACAAGGCCATCAGGTACCATCTTGGAAGCAGAAAGGGTAGTTCTCACCAAGCACTGAATCTGCCAGGGCCTCGGTTTTTGACTCCTTAGCCTCTAGAATAATGAGAAAATAAATCTATCTGTTACGCCCAAATTGTGGAGCTTCCCAAAAACCAACAAGGAGACCGAGTTTTATATGTAAAAGCAAAGAGTCTTTATTCTTATTCAAGTTTGAACTTGGACTCTCCGTGTACCTAAAGGACTCGATGAGTCCGAGGTTCTGGGAGGCTGTGTCTGGGAAGGCTCTTGGGAGTGGTAGTCCCTTGCAGTCATGGTTCTGAGTCCGTAAATTCAACTATGTGTAGACTGGATACTAGAGGAAAAAAATCATGCTTGTGCTGAGCGGGAACACTTTCTGTTGTTACTTCTATAATAACTATTCACACAGCACTCATAGTGTTATTAGAGTATGATAAGTAATATAAAGATGTTTGAAAGTCTACAAGCGAACACGTGCAGATTCTATGCAAAAATCATTTAAGGGACTGGAGCAGGTAACAGTTTCAGGTTTCACATGATGTCCTGAAGCCAATCTCCTGTGGATACCTGAAAACAGCTTATTTTATCAGAGTATTGCTTCCTGACCTTCTTAGCTGTTCAGACTGGGAGTTGGGCTCACAGAGATAAAAATGTCTTGGCATAGCCCCAGGCCCTGCTCAGGCTGCATGCAGGTCATTCAGCTTCCATAGAGTGCCACACTCCTGAACCTGCCTCTTCAAGCTGATGACTGGAAGCCATGTTAGGAAAGACTGTACATGGAGAAAACCTGAACATCCTTTTGGTTTGAGACAAAGTATTAATCTTGGATTTCCCTACAAGAAGTGATGGAGGGTGGTTGATTCAGGTGTTGGGCAAGTCTCTCCTGCAGTGGTCCCTATACCTGTTGCCATGGCTCCCCTTGAATAAAGTCTTCCTTAGTGATGACTTAATGGCTGTCATTGACTTTCTTTCTTTCTTTCTTTCTTTCTTTCTTTCTTTCTCCTTTTGACAGGGTTTCTCTGTGTAAATTTGGAGCCTGTCCTGGAATTTGCTCTGTAGACCAGGCTGGCCTCGAACACACAGAGCTCCACCTGCCTCTGCCTCCCTAGTGCTGGGATTAAAGGCGTGCACCACCACCGCCCAGCTCTTATTTTCTTTAATGACGCCCAAGAGAGTCTCAGATTTGAGAGCTGGTGATGGCTCAGGAGAGGCAAGGACAGAATTGGACTGGGGTCTGCCATGGAGAGATCCCGCCTCAGTCTGTTGAGTCTACAGTGAAGCCGGCATGCAAGTAAATGCTTGTGGGAAGAGCGAAGTCAATAGATGGCCGTATTCTGTGATCCTAGCACTGGGGAACCGGAGAGGCAGAGTGGAGGCAAGAGAGCATTGAGTTCGAGACAGTCTAGGATACACAGCAAGCCTCCAGCTCAAAACACAAACAAGCTGGATGTGGCAGTGCATACTTGGGGTGGGACTGAGGGCGTCAGGAGGATCAGGGGTTCAAGGTCTTCCCCTGATACATAAAGATCAAGGTTAGCCTGGACTACGAGATCTTGATCAGAGGCTACAAGGGTAACTGGGCCTATCTTCCATCAGGCCCTCCATTTGCTGACTCAGCAGAACATGGTGCGGGAGTGGGGGTGTATGTAGCCATTAGAGGAACTGCACCGTGCTGCTAGGCCCCTCCACACATCCAAATCAATGCACAGTTACATTACAGCCACACAAAAGAGGCTCACATACATTGGCAAACAGGACCACAACAGGGCAGCCACGATTAAGCCCTTAACAGTTTCCACCTCATTAAAAGAACAGTTTCATTCTTTCAAGGCCAAGTGTTGGTGATGTGAACTGGAGCTCCCAGAAGAAAGGGGGGTTGGGTGTTAAAGATTCAAAAAATCTCCAGAAATGAGCGCTGGTCAGAAAATCAGAACTGGTCTTACCCAAACGACAAGTCCAGCCCGGAAACCCAACAGGCTCCGTTTAAAGCTGAGGCCAAATCCAGCTAGGAACAGGGGTGTCCAAAGAACACCTACACACCCACACCGACACGTTCCAGCCCTCGGCTTCCAGGATTGGACCGGGTATTTTCACCCAGGGAGAAGGCTGAGAGTGGAGGTGAGATACGCCCGTGGAACACCAGCTGCTCCTGGCACCTCCGGGGGGCGGAGTCACATTCTGTCCGAGCTGTGGAAAACCAGAACTCCCTCTGTTGAGACTACCTGGTCGGACACTTTTACATCTCAGGGAGAATTGTTTATTGAGACAGACCGTACTCAAGATAGCCTGCTTTGCCTGAGCAAGCTATTAAGAGAAATAAACCAGTTTATAAGTAAACAAAAGAGCGACCACAGATCTCTCAAGCCCTGCGTGTACCCTCTCGTACAGCGGTACGGACTTCACCAAAGCCCAGAGCCCACTCCTGTAAGAGCCCCGACCAGCTCCCTCCCCTTCTCACAACTTCCTTCTGGCGGGGCAAGTCTCTGACCCTTGCTGCCATGCTAATCAAGGCAGGTTCATCTGCTGAGGTCAGATTTTGGTCTCTTTCCTGCCTTTTGTTCCTTTATTCTTTGCTTCTAAACCAAACAGAAGAACAGTAGAGAGCAACTGTATTAAAGGTAATCCCCTCTCCCGGGTCCCCGTTGGAGCTCACCTGTTCTTCTGCACCTCCGGGTGTCCTAGACTGGGAACCACCCAGGCCGGTCACAGGAGCTTCGCCAGGAGCCGTCTCAGGTCAGCTCTGCACCGCCCTGGCTCCATCCCGTCCAGACTTAACTCTGAGGATTTCCCACAGGGCACAGACACTCTTGTCACCAGAGGGCGACAGACTACATATTCTGAGAAGCCACACTTAAGTCTATTTATGTGTCTGTGTGCGGGGAGGGGTTGTGGGTGTGAGTGCGTGTGTGTGACATTGTGTGTGTGGAAGTCATTGACAATAGGAAACTTCTGGGAGCTGATTTCCCCCTCCAGCAGGTGGGTTATAGGATGAAACTCAGGGCATCAGGCCTGGCAGCAAGCACTTTTACCTGCTGGGAGCTGATTTCCCCCTCCAGCAGGTGGGTTATAGGATGAAACTCAGGGCATCAGGCCTGGCAGCAAGCACTTTTACCTGCTGGGAGCTGATTTCCCCCTCCAGCAGGTGGGTTATAGGATGAAACTCAGGGCATCAGGCCTGGCAGCAAGCACTTTTACCTGCTGGGAGCTGATTTCCCCCTCCAGCAGGTGGGTTATAGGGTGAAACTCAGGGCATCAGGCCTGGCAGCAAGCACTTTTACCTGCTGGGAGCTGATTTCCCCCTCCAGCAGGTGGGTTATAGGGTGAAAACTCAGGGCATCAGGCCTGGCAGCAAGCACTTTTACCTGCTGGGAGCTGATTTCCCCCTCCAGCAGGTGGGTTATAGGGTGAAACTCAGGGCATCAGGCCTGGCAGCAAGCACTTTTACCTGCTGGGAGCTGATTTCCCCCTCCAGCAGGTGGGTTATAGGGTGAAACTCAGGGCATCAGGCCTGGCAGCAAGCACTTTTACCTGCTGGGAGCTGATTTCCCCCTCCAGCAGGTGGGTTATAGGGTGAAACTCAGGGCATCAGGCCTGGCAGCAAGCACTTTTACCTGCTGGGAGCTGATTTCCCCCTCCAGCAGGTGGGTTATAGGGTGAAACTCAGGGCATCAGCCTGGCAGCAAGCACTTTTACCTGCTGGGAGCTGATTTCCCCCTCCAGCAGGTGGGTTATAGGGTGAAACTCAGGGCATCAGGCCTGGCAGCAAGCACTTTTACCTGCTGGGAGCTGATTTCCCCCTCCAGCAGGTGGGTTATAGGGTGAAACTCAGGGCATCAGGCCTGGCAGCAAGCACTTTTACCTGCTGCTGATTTCCCCCTCCAGCCGTGGGTTAGAGCTGGAGCAAGCACTTTACCTGCTGGGAGCTGATTTCCCCCTCCAGCAGGTGGGTTATAGGGTGAAACTCAGGGCATCAGGCCTGGCAGCACTTCTACCTGCTGCGTCACCTCAGGTGCCCACATTAATTTT